>NW_006911906.1:5577-252061 GCF_000338995.1 Bipolaris sorokiniana ND90Pr | reverse complement strand
TGTGTGTGTGTGTGTGTGTGTGTGTGTGTGTGTGTGTGTGTGTGTGTGTGTGTGTGTGTCTACATACACGCATGCAGTATATGCGTATGTATGTATCGAGATACATTCACATGTATGTGTCCATGTACATCCATCCATCCATCCACACGGTCTACGCGGAAAGGCCGGCCTTGGGTGGGCGGCCACTCTGATGCCATCATATCACGTCTGCAGGCTAACGCATGTCTCGTGAGCCATGCAAAAAGGGCGTCTGGTCAACGGCGGGCGGTTGGCTCATGGCTTCAAACAAGCTGTTGGTAGAAGAGGGGCAGCGCGATCATGCGACCTGCCTACGCCCATGTTGTTTGGCTACCTGGCTACCCAACCTTATCCGATACGTGACCACCCTCCCACCCTTTGCCCAACACTTGCCATGCCCCTCGCCATCGCACAACCTGCCGCCCGTGTCTGCCCTGCCCTGCCCTGCCCTGCCGCTGCCAACTGCCACCACTGCCTAGAAGCCTCTCTAGGCCTGCCTCGCCCTCCATCGGTGCCAAAAAGACAATGTCGGCGTGCACAGTAGTGTTTCAGGGCGTGAGCATTGCATAACATGGCAAAGGCTGCTATTCGGACAGGCTAGTTGCAGGCGGGTCCGCCTAGTGGACGTGCTGCCGCGAAGACCAATTTCGTTGCTGCCCCCCTGCACCATGACCCCTACCTAGCAACACCGCTCTTCACATTAAAGTTCTCCCACCCCATCACTGCTCGACGTTTTTCCTATCCTTCTTCCCTCCCTACACCGCTGTTCGCTCCCTTGCCTCAAGAGGTTCAAACTTGCTTGTCTGCCGCTGCACCTTGCGAGCCCGGAACTTTCCCTTTCTGTACTCCCTTTGTAATACACAAACTCCCCCCAAGCCCCTCTTCTTCGCCCAGATACCCCTTCACCCACACTTTTTTCTTCGCCCACGCATACCCCCACTCGCAACCATGTCTGCCCCCGTCGAAGCACCAAAGACCGTCGACCAGCCAGAGGTTGTCGGCACCACTGAGGCCGCCCCCGCCCCAGTCCTTGCCGCCGACAACACTGTCGCCCCCGTCGCAGAGCCCAAGACTGAGGAGGCACCCAAGGAGGAGCCCGTTACCGCCGCTGAGGAGACCAAGGCCGACGAGGCTGTCAAGGAAGAGCCAAAGGAGGACAAGGTTGTCGAGCCCATCTACGTCGGTGCTCTCGGCTACAAGGCACCTGGCCTGAAGAAGTGAGTGCTCATGTGCGCTCTCTGTTGACAAACATTGTGCTGACCACAACCGCAGCGCCTTCCGCTTTGCTAAGAAGTTCTTCTGGTTCGGCGAGGAGCCCGTCGCCGCTGAGAGCCTGGGCGAGTACCTCCGTGGCGAGAAGCCTGAGGTTGCCCACCCTACCGTTGCCTGGTCCAGCCAGACTGGAAAGGGTCTCCTTTTCTTCGTCAAGCACGCCGACAAGAAGGACCAGCCCGCTGGTGTTCTGAACTTGGTACGCTCCCGCCCAGAACGAATTCGCCGACGCACCGCGACTAACACGTGAACAGGCCTACGCGACTGACCTTGCCAAGGACGGTGCTCTTGCTTTCGCATTCAAGCTCTCCGGCCACAAGCACGCCTTTGAGGCTTCGACCACCGCCGAGCGTGACGGATGGTTCGTTGCCGTCGAGAAGGCCATCACCGAGGCCAAGGCCTCCAAGGACACCATCGAGTCCAGCGAGGGCTACAAAGAGGCAAAGGAGAAGATTGGTACGTATACGAGTCGTGCCTCGCATCCTTCGTGATATGAGGCCGCTAGTGGGCGATCTAGCCGTTCGACCTGCAGAACACTAACAACGCGCAGGCAAGCCCACCGCGCTAGCGGGCGCTACCGCCGCTCCCAAGAAGAGCATGGACGTTGCTCCCAAGCTCGCTGAGGGCGAGGCTTCTGAGCCCGCCGCCGCCCCGGCTCGCACTGGATCTTCCTCCAGCTCATCTTCTGATGATGCTAAGGCAAAGAAGGCCAAGAGCAAGTCTCGCTCTGTTTCTCGTGGCAAGCGTGCCAGCCTCCTCGGCGGACTCCTCGGAAAGAAGGACAAGGAGCCCAAGACTGAGAGCGAGGCCGTCAAGGAGGAGCCAGAGACCAAGGCTGACGAGCCCTCTGCCACTGCTCCTCACCTCGATGAGAGTAAGTTGAATTGAACACTATAACATGTAATTTTTGACTAACAATGTCTAGTCCCCACCACTGCTCCCGTCGACGCCAACGATGTTGTCAAGCCCGCCGAGACCACTGCTGAGCCCGTTGCCCCCGTAGCGGCTGTACCCACTGAGGAGGCTCCCAAGGCTGAGGAGCCCGCCGCCGCCGCTGCTGCCTCTGAGAAGCCCAAGCCCACCAAGCGTGCTTCCATCTTCGGCACCTTTGTCGAGAAGCTCAAGTCGCCCACCACTGAGAAGAGGGAGGCCGAGGCTGGTCTTGCTGCCACTCCTGTCAAGGAGAACGAGACCGTCGCTGAGCCAGCCAAGCCCGTCGAGGAGACCGCTCCCGTTGCTGCTCCTTCTGCCAACGAGGCTGCCGCTGCTGAGCTGAACAAGGACGAGGCCAAGCCCGTCGTTGCCACCAGCACCCCATCCAAGGAGAAGGAGCACTTCAGCTTCGGCAAGCTCTTTGGCAACAAGGACCGCGCTAAGTCGCCCGCCGCTCATGAGAAGCTCCCTGAGCCCAAGGCCGATGCCGCTCCTCAAATCGAGGATGCTTCAGCTCCCGCCCCTACCGAGGTTGCTGAGGCTACCCCGGCCACCACTGAGGCTAAGCCAGAGACCACTGAGGAGCCTAAGCAGGACAAGAGGAAGTCCTTCTTCGGTAACCTTGGTCGTTCGCTGAGCAAGGCCACTGGCAACAAGAGCCAGGCCAACAAGGAGAAGAAGGAGGCTGCCGCCGCCCCAACCCCAGTCGTTGAGGAGGAGACCGCCCCTGCTGCCGTTCCTGTCGTTGAGGAGAAGAAGGAGGATGAGGCTGCCGCTCCTGTTGCCCCCGTTGCAGAAATCCCCGCTGAGAACAGTGTGGGCGATGCTTCGAAAAGCGCCAACCCGACTGTCGCTACAACTGCGTAAGGTCTGGTGGGAAGATGTCAGCCTCTGCAACGACAGCCACGATGGAATGACGGAAAAGCAAAGACACCGTAAATCCCTTGTTTGACCGTACGGCCAACCCGATACCCATCCAAACGTGCTTTGTGTCTTTTACTAGATTCAAGGCGTAACGTTTGGACCAAACTTTCCTTGACTCTGTTCGACGTTTCCTTGCATCTGGACCAACTCCTCGTCACTCTTTCCGCGTGGATCACCATCTGTGTGGCATTGACATGTAGGAGGCGTCCATTTTTGGCTGTTCTTTGCTTCATGCCCACTGCTTGTTTAGACTGATACCACTGCACCTGTTTCTCTCCTTTTTGATACCATTGGCTGTTTTGGTCGCAACTTGTTTTATCGCGCAATACCCCGGATACCCTCTGCGTACCGCCTTGTTAGGTGTACACAAGCGGCCACTAGGGCACACATCGACGTAATAATCTCTAATACACTGTCGTTTGCTCTGAAATGCTTGGTTTTTGCTGTGATGCTTGGCCTAATGACGAAATGGTGGTGATGGGGCGGTACATGCTGGCAGGCTGTGCAGCGACGGATGACTGCGTTCGTCGATCGACAGTGCATCAAGAGTCTGAATGCAGACTGTCCGTGTACACGAGACCAATTTGACCGGCCTGGGCCGTTCCTTAGACATGCATATACGGCAAGCCTTCGATAGCCGGTCCAAGGTTGAGTCACGGGGCAAAGGGTACAGGGACTGTGGCATTGTCCAGCCTTGGTCCAAGGGATTGCGTCCATCGATCGATATCTCCATGCCGCCCCCGATACAGGAGTAGTCTCGCCACAGCCCCGGCCCTTCCAACTTCCCTACCCTCTCCATCCGAGAGCCAATATGCGCATGCAATTGTTGCAAGCACATCTATACACGCCAATCATATCGCTAGAACGATATCTCCAAACTTTCTGCTAGATGACCCGAATGACTGCCTGTTCAGGCAAAGATTGAGGGGTAGCAACGGGCACCTAATTTCAACATGGTACGAAAACCTTAGTCACCCAGCGAGTCGCGCAAAAAATACCAAGAAAGAATATCAAGTCTAAGACGAGAGTGTTTTTCCTTGTATCTAGGGCTGTTGCGCATCTCGTCAGACCGACGAAGCACCAGGTGCCGCGCGAGCGCATTCGTCGTCGTCGCGCCACAACATCACTGCACCCTCGACACAACGCAGTCCATCCACTTCGCCGCGCGCGTCGCATATCTCACACGGCAACCATGCGCTTCCTTCTTCCTCTTCCTCTCCGCCTCCAGTGCAAGCCATCGAGCGCCCCAACACCCCGCTGAAACCCATTCAGCCCTTCCAACGCTCCCGTCTTCCCAACACCCTCGCTGCCGCTGCCGCTGCCGCAACCACGAAGCCCAGCTCCCGCGTTAAACCGCTGACTGACCCCACGGCGCTCAAGTGGACGCGCGCGCGCCTGGAGAAAGAGCGTCAGGACTGGTGGGATACGCAGGTCACGGGGTCGCCTGAGATATGGGGCGCTATCCGTCTGGCTGCGCAGCACCTGCAGGCTGGTGAGCTACAAGAGGCGCAGACGATGCTCGATGTCACGGGGTGCACGTGTCCGACGGGGCTAGCATGGCGCGGGGTGTTTGATGCGACCGGCGTGCAGTACAAGGTTCCCGAGTGGGTGGTTGTCGAGCCTGAGGGAGTAGTTGAGGAGGATGAAGATGAGGAGGGGGTGGGTGCTGAGGTTGAGGAAGAAGAGGAGGATGAGGGCGACGAGGAAGTGGATGTGAGGGTAAGGACGAGCCATGATTCTAAGGATGTGACGATTCGGGTGCATAGGAAGGAGAGTGTTGCAAAGGTCATAGAGAAGATAAAGGATGAGGCCAAGGTATGTCTTCTTTACATCTGCATTGACATTTCATGTCATTTACCTCTCGGCTTTACACAAGACTTTCTGTCTTTCGACCAAACTAACCGAATCAATAGCTCGGCCCTTTTGCCAGAATCCGGCTCGCATATGGCGGGCGCGTGTATCACGAGCACGAGAGCTTGGAGGCCCATCCCCATTGGAACTTTGATAATCAGTTTGTTATATCCGGCTTTGTGTTTCTCTGAATCTACGGTAATGTAGGTGGGGAAGGGCGTATGTACTTGTGAGTAATTCCCGTGACGGAGACTAATTTATAATGTTTGTCAACTTGATTTGAAGATGGACCCAAAGCGAAGATGGAACTGAGATTTCTTATTCCCAACAGTACAACAAAATGCAACACTAGCATAGACCCCCTCATCAACTATAACTTCCCGCAGCCCAGCTTCCCCTACTCTCCCTCGGATCCCGTCCCTCCCACGAAATTGTAACCTCATTCGGACTTCCCTCCTTACCCTCAATATAATCATACTTTATTCTTCTCCACCTCAACGCGCGATGCTCCTTAATCTCCTCCCCACTCATATTCAATCCACTCTCCCCAATCTTCATCACCACCGGCCGCAACAACATAGCCATACTAAAATAACTATCATCCCTCACAATCGTGCGATTCGCAAACAGCACAAGCAAACACAGCGCCAGCAACTGAATGAAGCAGATGCCTCCTAGAATACTGAGCACATACGGCCAATCCACATCCAACTGCTGGCCCTGCGACGGCACCACCATCTGCTTCGTAAGATTATACTTGACGCCGTGATCATCAAACGCAGCGACAGCGCCGATTGTAAACCGCATGAGCATATCCTCGACATCTTTCGCTCCGACATTCAGCGCAGGCGACCACTTCGACCCCTGACTATACGACCGCGATTGCCGATCCATCCACGAATTCCAGGGTATCCCCGTCCACCCTATCGCGCCCGCCGCTATACGCGCGAAAGCGTCGTTGCCGTACACGGCGGCGCGGTCTTCGGCGGAATACGTAGTGATGTCTTTATCGGCGTGGGCCTGGTATATATCCAGCAACGTGCTGTTGCAGAGGAAGAAAGACGTCGTGTTTACTTTACCGCCTTTGTCCTGGAGGACGGTGAAGTTCGTGCAGCGGGGGCCGCAGGAGGCAGGGACCGAGGCGGTCCAGGTTATAGAGCCGCTGGCGGCTTCGGTGAGGTAGTATTGCGAGTAGGCTTCTTCGTTGGGCCGGCGCGCGTTGACGTACATGCCTTCGTTGCCGGCGTCGACGACGGTGCCGTTGCCGACTTCGAGTTGCTCGCAGGTGGCGTGGGCCGAGACGTTACGGGAGCTGCTGAGGTAGTTGGTGTAGGGATGCGCGGGGTCGCGGTTGAAGAAGCGGTAGTGGTACATGCCGTCTGCCTCGTAGATGGGGGTGCCGGGGAGGCCTGAGAGGTCGTATTGGATGTCGCTGAGGTGGAAGACGGGGTAGGCTATTGCTTCTGTGCCGAATGTCCATGCGGCTTCGAGAGAGGTTTCGTTGGCGAGGCTGTTGATGCCGTCTTCGCGGGGGCTCTCGTCGATGTGCCAGACGTTTAGGTTGGCGACACTGACGTTGCCAGGTACGAAGAGAGGAATGCCGGAGTTGTCCATGGGCCAGAACAGACTGAGCAGCGCGACGAGGATCTGAGAGCCGATGTTGATGGAGAGCCATACTAGACATGCGAGCCACATCCACTTTGTGCCGTCGTCGCGTACGTCCTTGAACAATCGGAATCGACGTAGCCACTTCTTGCCGCGAAGCCCAGGCATTGAGATGACCATGAGCTTGGCGACTCTGGCGAGCGAGCCAAAGTGGAGGATGAGGTCGAACACCTCGAGGCTGACATACCGCTGAGCGAGGAACGACCATCGGAAGAAGGAGGCGTAGTGTTTGAGCGAAGCCAGTAGGTTGAGACCTAGACAGAGAGAAAGGCCAATGGTGAGCGAGTTGAAGATTCGAACGTCGTTCTTAGACAGCACAACGGGATTGATGAAGCCCTCCCAACCTCGGAGGATAAGACACATTGCGGCGCTGAAGAAGAAGGTTATCAAGAGCCGCCCAGCGCCATTCCTCAAAAGGTTTCTTCGTGCTTCATTATGATCAAAGCGCTTCGCATGGTGGTGGTCATGACGCAGTTTCTTGTGTTGTATTCCGCCCTCCAAATCCAATGCTGAAGTGCTTATCTTGGCATATGCACCGTTTTTAGTCTCTATTATCTCTGGAGAAGTGACCGTGGGTGGTGAGTAGAGTGAGCTATCGATTTGCTGCATGGTGATATTTCCACTGTCGTAGCTCGTTGCGTCAGAGGATGCTATCAGTGGCACATCGTCGTCGTGTGCGTTGCTGATTGCGCGACTGCGTTCCATCTTGTCCTTCCAAGGGACCAATAAGTTTGCGTTTCGAGTTTTGAGTCTGACAGTCAATACTAAAATCTGTGTAGAGTTGCACTCCTAGCACATGTTAGAAGAAGCAAAAAGGATCAGGATCTCAGCGTATAGGGCTGACAGAAGGCTGCATACAAGTCTGATATGAATGGTCAACCAAATTAAGTTGTATGCATGAGGCTCGTATATGCGTGGATCAAGCGGAGAAATACAAACTGCAGCGTCGTTGAAGAGGGCTGCCCCAGATTATCGTAATGGTTCTGATTGGGAAGCAGAGCAACGGTTGCGATGAAGATAGTTCTTAAACAAAACATGCCGTCCTTATCGACTCTTCGTCCTGTCCCACTAGCCATCGCGCTCGGATGCCGGGGTCGGAATTGGGGGCTGAAAGATGGTATGGGTGCGCCTCCTCAGGCCACCCACAAGGCTCTCACGTTCGACCTAAACAAGCTGAAAAGTGCGTAGACCGTGACTGGAGGGCAAGCGTAAGGTTACCATGGTACACGCAAGCACTTGATGGGCAGATGGATATTTTTGTTCTTGTAGCTCTTGTCTTTGCAAGACTACACGATCAGTAGTACATCGACACAGCCCCCGTGCTCCGCCACCAGGTATCACAGAGTTACACTCCCATCACAATATCAAATGCTGTGAAGCATATACCAGAAGCAGAAAGCCGTGCAGCCAGGGATGCCATTGTTAGATTGTGCAATTTGGTAGCCGCGAGACGATTCGACAAAGTAGATCTTGCCGTCGTGCATTTGTACTGGCGCAGCCACGTTTAGGGATCGTGTGGGGGCGAAATAACCACTACATGCTTGACGCGACAACAGGAAATCGCATGGTTGCGAAGAGGGTCTTCGGAAGCTTGAGTCCGTTATAGTTGAGAATATGTAGAGGTGTGTCAGGAACACATTGGGGTCCGCATAATGATTATGAGTCGTGGTGGGAGGAAAGAGTATCAACGGAGTTGCCAGATGTGGGAGGTGGGAATCATGAATTTGGCATTTGTGTGCGTGTAAGCATCACCCAGGTGTGGGATAAAGGCATAGAAACGTTGGTTGTGGCGCATTGCATCTGTTTCAGAGCAGTTTTGAAATGGTGAACGTAGTTGATTATGCAGGAAACTTGAAGGATAGGCTGGCATGTGTGAACGATGTTACTAAAGTGGGTCCGCAACCCCACGGCGAACCGCACGTTTTCAGGTGTCCAAAAATCCTGCAACATAACTCAATACTATTAAGCATTCGCTAAATAATTTGGCACTATCCTGTATCCGATACACAGTGCTTGATCGGAAGGATTCCGTAGATGTATGTCAGCGGAAAAACCAAGCAATGTTATCGTCCGTGGCCGGATAGATCATCACTTCCCCACATATGTACCACAGGATGACAAATGTAATACGGAGACCAGACGTGCAGTCTAGTGCCTGATACCGATGAAAAAGATAACTGATTGGTATTTCAATTCCTCTTCCAATTCCATCATCCCCCATCCTTCACCATCGACCACTAGCAACCATGTCCTCACCAAAAGTCATCCTCTTCGACCTCCCCAGCAAACAAGGCACAGCATGGTCTCTGAACCCTTGGAAAAGTACGCACTCTTCTTCCCCCACTACAGAATCAAATTTCGAAATGTTAAACAATCGCCCTCACAGCCCGCATGATCCTCAACTACAAATCCATCCCCTACAAAACTGAATGGGTCGAATACCCCGACCTCGCCCCCAAATTCAAATCCCTAGGCATCCCTCCCAACCCAGAGGACGCCCCAGGCTACTTCACCGACTACAGCAGCCCAGCAATCCAGTATGAAGACGGCACATACCAAATGGATTCGTGGCCCATTGCGCACTCCCTTGAGAAGCAATATCCGAATCCTCCCCTTCACCTCGATGAGCCGGTCGTAGTCAAGATCCGAGATCTCATTAAGGAATTGATTATGCCGCTGATTCCCTTGGTGCTGACACAGGTACCTGATGTGCTGTTGAATGAACCCAGTGCAAAGTACTTCTTGGAGACGAGAGCGAAGATCTTTAAGAAGCCGCTGCCGCAGATGCGGGAGGAGGCTGATGTGGAGAAGTGCTGGGCAGAAGCCGCTGTGCTGGCGAAGGAGGTGGGGGATTTGCTGAGGGAGAAAGAGGGACCATTTTTTCTAGGGGAGACGGGTGAGTTACATACAGCTTTGTGTGAGAAACTGTGGGATGCTAACGCGGGGATGTAGTGTCGTATGCGGATTTTATTTTTGTGACTTTGTTGCAGATGTTTAAGCGGGTAGATGAAGGGGTGTTTGAGAGGTATTTAGCGCTTGATGAGACGTTTCCTAAGGTCTTTGAGGCGTGCAAACAGTGGATGGACAAGCAGGATTAGTTTTGGAATTGTGAAAATGAACAAGGACAATAAGGTTGGAAAAGTAGGATGTGGTTTGTCTATAAATCTATCATATCATATATGCTCTCCACGTACGAACAACGGTGTACTTGTCCTCTCCAAGATGTATACAATGTTGCATACCTTTGGCCTGTATGTCACAGAGCCGTCTTTCTCATCGACCTGTGCTTGAGATTCTACATCGTCGATTTCGCGCCGTTCGATCAAGTGCCACAAGTCAGCAGGACGCGGGAACATCATACCTTTGGGAACCACATCTGACGCAGCATCAAGGACATCAAAGCGGTCTTGCGAGTATGACAAGGCTATCCAGCGGGCTCCGGGTTTTGTCACGAGTGCCAAATTGACAGCCATGACAGCCAATGGGTGTATGGGTTCCTGGGATGCAGCTGAACTCAACTGCACGGGATCATGGGAACGGATTGCTACGGGATATGGCACTGGGACAGAGATATCGTCGCAACAAGCAATGGCGTCGGATGTCGACTTGTCGACTACAACAGAATACGAAGCACGCGAGCATGCACGCAGCAAAGACTTGTAGTCAAGGAGATCGACAAGGTCCCAACGCATACAAGGCGCATGAGTACCCTGGGTATTGCCTTTTTGCTGGCTCTGATACTGATATATTTCTTCTTCGCGGGCCTTGCCAATCTGTATGGCCACGTCAGAGTAGTCCAAGTTGTGGATCTGGCCCGGGCGGTCTACGTGGGAGCGCAAATGCAAAGAGAGCAATGATGTCCCACAGCCTATGTGCAGAATCTCGGGTTTACCCGCACGGCTGGAATCCAGAGCATCGACAAGGTAGGGATCCAGGGCATTGGGCTCCTCCAGCCAATCAAAGGGATCCATGTTGGACGTGAAGCGCTCGTCCCAGTAGGCTTGGGATCCAAACGAGGGTGGGGGATTGGAAGGCATTGGTAATAACCTGGAAGGAATTGGGGTCCGAACTATGTGTATTGCGTAGGTATGTCAGATATGTCATGTGCAAAGATGAAGCAAGGAAGAAGAGAAGAAGTACAGAGATGGGCCGGCCCGAGCTTTCTCCGCGCATCTGAAGATCTTTGGGATCCCCACGACCATGTGAACTCACCCACACACCCACACAACCCATGGCTACCCTCGAATCGATACCACGCTTCCTCCTCCCGCGGGGGTCTCTCCTCCTGCGAGTGCAGCCCCGCGCATTTACTCAACTCCCCGCTCCAGCCACCCACCGCCGCCATGCCTCGTCCATCTCACCAAAAGGCCTCTCCGAAGAGTTTCGAAGACGGCGAGAGGTACAGCAGGCCAGAGGCACGCCCGTGATACCCCAGCCCGACAAATACCGCCCGCCCTCGCACAGCAAACGTGCGCCTAACCGCCAATTGGAGAACAGAGTCTATGGAGCGCCCTTGTCCGAGGACGACCGCAAGCGCATGGCAAACAAAAAGTACCCCAACATGATGAGTCCCGAGGGCACCTTTTCGCACTGGTTTCTGCACAACCGCGCAATTCACCTGTGGATCACAATGGTGTGTTTTGCGTCATACAACTCTCTATACAACCCCCGCTGACCCCACTTCGCAGGGCATTCTCGTTTCCCTCGCAATAGCAGCATGGTACATGGATTTTATCTCCAAGACCAATTTCGGCCATTTGCTCCCTACGCGCAAGGACTTTATGCGTCACCCTATTGAGTCGTCGTCGCGCTTCGTGGAGGTCTACAAAATGCATATGGAGCACACGTCGCAGATGTATCAGCAGCAGCGGCTGAAGAAGGCGGAGGAGATCGAGAAGAGGAAGCAGTATAGGCTTGAAAGGCAGAAGGAGGCAGAGGAGAAGGGAGAGGAGTATGTCGAGGATCCGAGGTATTATGTGGGTGAGGATGGTATTCGCAGGAGGAGGGTTAAGAGGTGGTTTGGTATCTGGGAGTGAGGGCGGAGTTTGCCGTGTTTTCGGGCATCGTGAGGCTCGGTATCGGAGTAAAAAATGTTGAGGGAGCACTGCGCCACGGCGGTGGGTGGTGTTGGGCAGTCATAGCGGAAGATGGGCGTGAGTGGTGAAGTCGAATCGCAGACTGCATCGAGCAGGTCTGTTTCAAGAAGTGTACGTTACGACATGTAAGATATAGACTATTAAGCCTGTGCAGCAAACCACATCTGCACCTCTCCATTGAAAAACTCTACGCTTCGTCATCGTCATCCCCCCTCCAACCCTCCCACACCTCATCCCCAGGCGCCATTCCCTTCTCCACTCCCTCAACCCCACAAAGTTCATCCAACTCCCTTGGTACCCTCCAATTTCTCATACCCTCCACCCCCGTCGCAAAAACCATCATAAGCCCCGCCTCACTATGCCATCCAATATGGCAATGAAACGCCCACACTCCCGGATTATCTGCCACAAAACTGATAACCATCCACCCGTACGCCTCTACGCTCGCCGTATCCCTTCTTAGCGGATTCGTCATGTCGAAATTTTGCTCGTGGAGGGGAGAAGGAGGATACCCATGTCCTTGAGCTAGTACGAAGAATTTGTAGCCGTGGAGGTGGAAAGGGTGGGCTCCGTCGTCGAAGTTTTGGATTAGGAGGGTAATTGTTGATGTGGGGGAGGTGGTTTGGTATGTTAGTTGCTTTTCTGAGGATACTAAGGGTGAAAGGCCATCTTGTGGTGTTTCTGTGCTGTTGGTGGTGGTGGCGTAGGAGGAAAGCAGGGTTTGAAGAAGCGGCGCAGTGCTGTTTATTCGGAAGGAACTGTCGTTTAGATAGCCTCGGGTCAGGCGCCACTCACGGGTTTGGAATGAGGAGCGTAGGTAGAGCGTGTGGTCCGGGTCGATGGGGGGTGCCGCGATGGGGATGGTGGGGACGAGGAGGGAGGTGTTTAGGTCGCGGCATTCGACGTCAATTATCTCCGGCCAGTCTTTGCTTTCTGGTGCTGGAGCTTGGTCGTTGCCTATGTTAAGGGAGGGAGAGTAAGATAGCACGGCTCGGACTTCCTCTTGTAACTCGGGTTCTTCGTATGCGAAGCAGTGCGTAACCATCCTCGCTCTGATCCAATATTCTCCTTTGTTTCCTTGCTCTTGCTTCGGTGGAGTAAGAATGATGCTATACCGTTGTGCAGGACTAATGTTCAAGCGGTGAATTCCCATCGGTACAACATCCGCGCCATCGACTTCTGTAACAAACACCTCATGCTCATCAATCTGCAGCGCGAACTCTGCGAATGCACCAACGTTGATAACGCGAAGTCTCGTCCTAGTCTCCGGGGAGACATTAAACACCGCGTTACGCCGGTCCGTAGCATCGCATTCTCTGCCCGGCAAGTCATTGCACTTGCGTTTTCCGCGTCCATTGATAAGCGCAGCTTGCGGAACAGGCTCGTCGTTTTCGTTTCCAGGTGCCAGGTATCGCTGCAGCAAGACTGAAGAACTATCATAGTAGTGATCTGAAAGCATGACCACACGATCTTGGGTATACTCCATCTTTTGCAATGATTCCCCCTCGCTCCGCCCGTGGATTATCAGCGGACCAACTAGTCCATCCGATGCTTGCATACTGGCATGTGAGTGGTACCAATACGTCCCCGATTGGCCCGAGACGCGGAACCGATAGGTAAATGAATGGCCAGGCGCAATAGGGCATTGTGTTATGCCTACTGTGCCGTCCATCCAGTTTGTCTCGTTTTGATACAGGCCATGCCAGTGGATAGATGTTGCGTTGCTGGCGTGATTATAGATGTGCACAACGATTTCGTCGCCTTCATTGCATTCAATCAATGGGCCCGGGAAGGTGGCGTTGATGAGTGTCATAGGGCGGTAGACGCCGTCCGGGTTGAGCGTGTGGTCTGAGATTATCCATGTCTGTTCGCGTGTTGTGGGTGGTGCATTGAAGTCCCATATTGAAGAGAGGATATAATCTTCCTCTGGCCGTAGACTTGTTGTGTTGGGGACCGTGGGTGATGTCTGAGGCGAGGGTTTGCTTATCACAATTTTGTGTGTGAGGACAAGGAGTGTGCATGTTAGGAGAATGACAATGAAAATGATCTTGATCCAATGCCGCCGCCTTGCACCATATGGTGTATTTCTAGTTTTGCTCCTCCAGTCTTGTTCTTGCTCAACTTCTGAGAAATCATCGTTGTTCATGTCATCGTATTTAGAGTCGTGTAATAGGCCAATGTGCTCTTGCATCTCCCGCGGAGCCGTGTCGAACATGTCCTTCATGTGGAAACTCTGGCCGTAGCCCATAGTGAGTATCTTGCTAACTCTTCCTCTCCAATATCTCGGATAGGAAACGGTGCTGTTAACGTGTGATCCGACAACGTCTAGCGTCGCTAAGTCGAGTCGAAGCAAACCAATAACCAAGGATCAGTCCATCATGTTTCCCATGGTCCCTGGAACAAGAAACCAGAAATCCATGACTTCCCTCGCCACCCGTAAGAAATGCATAGGGATCGTCACTCACATGTCATTCAGGGCCCCTGACCAGCTCTCGTGCGCATGTCATGTTCTATCTTTTGTGTGCGTCCTGCAATACCCGCCAACTCCTCTAATCCAATCAGCCCCGCACGTTCAGATGCGGGATCCACATAAAGCTTGTCGACCTTCCTAAAAAGCTTGGCCTTGTGTATGCATGCGAGCTGCTTGCTCTAGCCATATGCCACGGGCGAATTATCGACATGTTGATTGGTTGTGACGATATTAGCACTACTGCAAGATGTATGCCAGTGTGCCGCTTGATGCAGTGTAACCAAAAAAATGGAAGAAAAAGACAGACGGCGTCCGAACTTTCTTGAGATGTTTGTTAGGATCCGAGGTTACTCTTGGTGGTATTTGTGAGTAAGTATAAGGGTCCATAAATACGAAGTAGCAATTTAAACCCTGACATACTTGACAGATCTACACTGTCGCCATGAGAACTCCGTTCATCCTCTCGCTGGCCCTTTTGGCAAACCTAAGCCCCGTTTCAGCCCAGACAACAGTCAAAGGCAAGGCATTCGACCGCATAGCTATAATATGGCTTGAAAATACAGACTACGATCTCGCAGCCGGCGACCCAAGCCTAGCATGGCTCGCGAAAAAGGGCATCAGTCTGACAAATTACTTCGCCGTCACACATCCCTCCATGCCCAACTACGCAGCCGCGATATCCGGTGACTACTACGGCATCAACCACGACAGCATGGTCGCCATTCCTTCCAACGTCTCCACGCTCGTTGATCTACTGGAGGCCAAAGGAATCAGTTGGGGCGAGTATCAGGAAGACATGCCATCTGTTGGCTTCCAAGGAAAATCTTATCAGAACCCTCAAACCGGAGCGAACATGTACGTGAGGAAACACAACCCAGCCGTTTTATATGATTCAGTGGCACAAAAGGCGGACCGGCTAGCCAAGACAAAGCCATTGACCATGTTCAAATCGGACCTGGAAAACAACAAATTACCGCAGTGGATGTTCATTACACCCAACATGACCAGCGATGGTGAGTCCTCCATACACACCCACGCCTTTTAGGCATCCGCCAGCAGCCATACTGACAAAAATCACAGGTCACGACTCCACCGTCACAGTCGCAGGAACCTGGACCCGAAAATTCCTCGAACCCCTACTAGCAAACAAAACCTTCATGAACAACACCCTCGTCCTCGTCACATTCGACGAAAACCACACCTACGGCAAGCAGAACCGCGTCGTGGGCATCTTACTCGGAGACGCCGTGCCCGCGAGCCTCGTCGGCACAAGCGACAACACGTATTACAACCACTACAGCGAGATTTCCACCGTGCAGGCAAACTGGGGTCTCGACACCCTGGGCCGCTGGGACGTAGGCGCAAACGTGTTCAAGTTTGTAGCTGCGAAGACGGGGGATGCGGTGCGAGCGTGGTCTGGCAAGGTGCCACTGAGTAACATGTATTTCAATGCTTCGTATGCGGGTAAGCTGAACAACAAGAATACGTCTGTGCCGTGGCCGGTACCGAATACGAATGCCGTGTATGCGGGGAGAAGCGTGTTGCCAGAGATTGCTGATGTATGGGGGAAGCAGGTTGATCGGTCTGCGTATACGACTGCGTTGGAGATTCCGGATGGGATGCACCCGGAGGCTGAGTTTAAATAGTGGGATATTTTTGTTGTATATACAGAGCCCGATGGTCCGTGGCCTTTTCCACCGCACCGCTGATATATTATACCGCCCATTGACTGCGAGCCGCAGCTTTGGTTTCCTCTTTACTCTTCACGTTCCTCCGCAGCACAGCACCCACAATCTGTATCCTACACACATCTGCATACGCGCCCTTTCCAATCTCCTCAGGCCACATATCCGGATGCAAGATTTTATACTCGGCAAGCTCCCCGTCTTCTACTTGTTTCAGCTTTTCCAGGAAAGCATCGTGTCCGGGGTCGGCAGTCGGTATCGCGACACCCGTGTATACGACAATGACTCCGTTCGAACTCAAAATTTTGATACCTTCTTCCACAATACGAATCGAGATGTCTAGACCGAACCCCGCACCACCATCTGCATAAATGGGCAAATCCTTGCCATCGACACTAGAAGCGATGTACGGCGGATTACTCACGATGAGATCAACTCCTCTTCCCTTCATCTCTTCAGGCAAAGAAGTATAAAGGTTTGATTCGGAAAAGGTGACTTCGACTCCTGCCAATTGCGCATTGACACCACCCAAGCTCAGTGCTTGGGGATTCAGATCCAGACCTAGTACTTTTGCCTGCGGGTACGTTCGTGCTATGTGGATCGCCCCTGCACCGGATCCGCAGCATACATCGATGGCCAAGCTTGGCGCTTGTGGGAGATACCGCGGCAGGGTCTGCAAGAACGAAATAAAGAGATATGTGTCTGGGCCGAAGAATACGGAGTTTGAGGAGGCTGGGAAGGAAGAGTGGATGTAGTAGAGCGAGGTGGTGTCAGGGTCGCGGTTCAGAGGGTCTTGTAGGTAGAAGTTTGACACGCGGATGGTGGAGCGGTACATTTTATTGTTGTCTTCGACAATAACTGAGGATTTGCATAGTTGTTCGAAAATTGCATCGGGTATCATGGATTTGAGTGTTTCTCTGGGAGCGCATTAATCTCGTTTGGAATGGGATTCTTCAAAGTGCTTAACAAAACTTACCTTGCGCATGATAAATTCCATCCAAAGAAATCCGATGCAGTCTGCGCATCTTTGGTCGAGACATTTGAGTGTCGTTTTTGCACTACTCTGCCCTGAGTTTCTGGTGAGGGGCATACAAAGACATAGTTTGATTTTGCCAAGTGTCGGGTGAGTGCCTGGAAAGCGGTCGATTCCGTCATAATCGGTAGAATAATGCAATTGTTATTCCGTGGAGGAATTTGCAACGCAACGTGGGCAGAGACGCGGCCGTGTTGTCTAGACCGAAGCGCGTGGTTAAAATGAATGGCATGCAGACAGGTACACTACGCCGCGGAGCGTAGGACTAGTCAATGTGACGTCGAGTTTTTATATTAGACTACAATGACGAGGTTTGCTTTTATCCTGCTCGCGCCTTGGCCTACGACAACGGAAAATCATTCTCGGAAAGGCGATGCCGTACAGAGTAAATGCGAATGGTGAGAATGCAAAGAGCCTCTGCTTTTTTGAGTGATACTCGCGCTAAACCGGTGCAAGGGTGCTAGTACGCGCAAAATGGGCAACGATGGTGGCAGAAATAGACATTTTGTGCATTGCGGGGTGCGTCCTGGCTAACCCCATGTCGTCTAGCTTATGATCGTATGGGTCCGCGATGATATTGACACGGCGGGTACCAGCTGAATTGTACACCGTCACCGTTGGCAGCATGATTTGCGCGGCGCATCTACCCACAGATGGATCCTCCGCCACATCTGGCCCGACTATGGAGAATAAATGTATAGCATTCCCCGGCGGCCAGCTTGAGGGTTCACTTGTACTTGTGAACATTACAAAACACAACACTGCCACGCCACAATGTATATTCTTCAAACAACCACAGCTGTTCTGATTGCATTCCTTGCGATTCTTGCATACAATGAAGTTAGGAATCGTTTGGTGAGAAACTGGCCTAGGAGAAAAGACTTGGAAACACCACACAGTCCTATAAGACCTGTTGCCAGCGATATCAAGCCATTCATTCCGGACCACAGTTTGAACAAGTCTCTTGATTCCGTTGAACCGGATGTCATCGATGAAGATCTAGCAAGATTCAAACAGCTCTACTACAAGCTACACAATCTGGAGTATTACCCCGAAATTATACCCGAGTGTCGCGAACTGCTTTTGGGCTTATTCTCTTCAACGATTGCCGACGCAATCAAGGAACCAGACAACACTATTCTATCTGTCGAGCGCTTTTCACCGGACAGTCTGAAAGGCTTTCTTGCAGCAAAAGATGTCGATGTCACTAACCGGTGGGAGGAGTACCTCGCTCGGCGGCGGGGTGGAGAGCCGCGTGAGATGTTCGGAGACAAAGAGGAGGCGAAATGGTGGCTAAAACAAGCTGCCCCTGTCAAATACGTGGATGGTGCCTGGCTTGGACACATTAACAAGATTAGCACACCGTTCAAGTACCGTCAGATTACCAAGAACGCTTGGCAGGTTATGTCTGAAGAACTGGGAGACGGGGATGTTGCAAAGAACCATGTCCATGTCTACCGGGAGTTGATGGAAGACATTGATGCCAGGCTACCTGAGGCCGATTCGCAAAATTTCATTCATCCCCGCCATGGATTGAACGAAGTGCGTTGCTGGAAAGCCGCCATGGCCCAACTCACAATATCCCTCTTCCCACACGACTTTCTGCCCGAGGTCCTGGGGTTTAACATGGCGTACGAGAGTCTACCTCTCCATCTACTGAAGACCGTCAAGGAACTCCGTGAACTACGCCTGAACCCGTATTATTTCGAACTCCACATATCCATTGATAATGCAGACTCGGGTCATGCCGCCATGGCCATGGCTGCAGTGTCAAACTACATAAACTTAGTAGCAGAAGACCAAGGCGAAGAAGCAGCTCACATTGCTTGGAAACGTGTTCAAGCTGGATACATTCTTGCCGAGGGCTTACCTACGACACCCGAGAGTCCATCACTCAAGTCAAAAGTCGAGGAACCGTTCCCCCGCACCGACACAGAAGCCCAAGTAGTTGCCATCTATGCAGCCAAAAGCTCCGTCGCCCACAAAATTCACTGTAACAGCCGACTTAAAATCGGCAGACGTTCCCTCGTAGATTGGCTAGAACCAAACGCCTTCAAAAACCCAACATGGCAGCGAGACTTCCTCCACGACCTCAGCAACTGCAAACCCTGGGTAATCAAAGGCCACAGCACCCAAAGTCGGCTCATCAAAGAACTGTCCTGGGAAGGCAAAATGTTCGGCAGCTTCACCGAAAACGAAGTAGGCATCGTCTCCGCCTGGATCAACGAGCTCGCTTCCCCACCAGCCGCAGTCGCAACTTCGGACCTCGATGCAGAAAAAAAAGCCTACTACTGGGACTTTACCGGCCAAATCTCCGAACCCGATGATAACAATGTCGACGTCGGCTTGCGTGCAGAGCGCCTGGACATTCTTACCCACTACCCGGTTTTTCGCCCGCAGGAGCATCTCACGGATCTTGCTGCGCGCCTATCGAGCGATCTTGCAATCGACTGCGTGCCGAAATTTGAATTTAGTAAATTGCATCTAGGCAGTCTGCTCCCGCTATGGTTCGTGTCGCCGGCGCTGCTAGAAGGCCTACCGGCCGTGCCTGTTCGCGCTGCGAGCACGTTTGGATCTGCTGTTGTTCGTATTCTGCGGGCTCAAGCTGGGTTCAGCGCTGAAGGGGTGGGCGTAGCGGGCATGGATGAGGTGCACCGAACCGATGATGGCGAGGCGGTTGGCATCGTGGAGCTTGGCTTGGAGTTGTGCCGTAATGCAGGCATCCAGCAGCCGTGTGATTTGCGCAAGGCAGTGTCGCTGGGCGAGCCCGAGTCAGCTGCTTTTGCGGAATGGATGATTGCGACGAGTATGCGGTGGCTCGTGCATCGGGATGCCCTTATTGGTATGACTTGGGCGTTTATGGAACTACACGAGGCCTGGGCCCAGTGCAAAGGAGAAGTCACGTTGTTATCTACCAGGAGCATCGCGATCTTGCAGGAGATTGCGATTAGAGAGAGGAAGAGTCTGCAAACATGTAGGAGCGAGATATACCAGCATAGTCAGCGTCGGGTGGATTTTCTCAAGGGAGTTGCAATTGGTCGGCAAGCTGTCGAGTCATGTTTTACACAAGAGGAAGAAGTCACTCAAAGGTAGTAGATGGAAATGGGGGGTTTGAAGATAAATTGAAGAATCAATTGATGCCTCACGCAATGCCAAAGAGCCAAACCTAGTGGCCCAAAATAATATATATACGAATTTCACCACAAACTGAGCTATATACAATCTCCCACACAAAAATTCATTTACAATGAAGGTACCTCGCCAGGAGTCGAGCAAAGGGCGCTCTACTTCTTGAGGGTAAGGAGACCGGGCCTGTAGGGGAGGCGGTCGTAGTCGCCGCCAGAGTTGGGGGCACGGCCCTGGTACAACAGCTGCAGGTTGCAAGGGTCGACGGTCATGGTCTCGTCGTTGGTGACCTTGACAAGGTCACCGTGGGAGATATCGTTGGTCCAGGTGGCACCGCTGTTGGCCTTGCCGGCGAAGGGGTTGCTCTCAGTGGCGGCGTTGGGGGTCCAGCTGCCGTTGAGGCTGGAGGCAGTGAAAGAGCGGAAGTAACGGCCGCCAGAACCCATAGCCTCAACGATCATGAGGTAACCGCCGCCCTTGACAGTGTAGACCTGAACAGCCTCGAAGAGGTTGTTGGTGGTGTCGCTCATGATGACGGTGGAAGCAGTGCCGAAGCTGCCAGGGAAGTTGCCCTTGGGCATGCTGGAACGGTAGATCTTGCCGTTGTCACCGGCAAAGAAGAGGTACATGTTGTTGGCGTCACCAATGACAGTCTGGTCAATAGCGCCAGTGCTGCTGCCGGTGATCTTGCCGGAGAAGAGAGTCTGGACGGCACCCCAGCTGTTGGGGTTGGTGGGGTCGCTGGAGGTCCTGTAGGAGAAGGTGGTAGGTCCCCACTGGTAGGCCATGACCCAGATGTTCTTGGGAGCGAAGCGGAAGAGGGTAGGGGCAACAGCAGTGAAGGAGGTGGCAACCTGGGAGGCAGAGGCCATCTCGTTGAAGCTACCGAAGGGGCTGAAAGCCATGGATCCGTACTTGGATCCAGTGTCGTGGTTGGTAGCATAGACAATGTGCTTGCCGTTGATGCTGGAGATGGTGAAATCCTTCAAGTTGGCCCATCCGGACTTGGGCTGGGCAAGAGCGCCGGAGGAGGTCCACTTGTAAGAGGTGGGAAGCTTGCAGCTCTGGGCCGAAGCAGTGGAAGCCAGAAGGGCGACGGCAGCAGCCGAGAGGCTAAGGTCGGGAACGAAACGCATGTTTGGTTTTTGGGGGGGATTGGTAGTTGGTTGGTTGAATGAATGAATGTGTTGCTGGTGAGCTGGATGACTATTAGAACGAGGGCGTGTATAAGATACTTATACCTTGAGCGATGCTGTCGGGCCTACGAATCAGAAGGCATGCCGTGTATCACGCCTTGCCCACATAGCACCTGAGGGTTGGCCGATTCGGGACTGGGCTCGGGAACACAGATCTCCTGAGCGTGGAAATTGATCATCCACATTATGCGTCTACTCTCGGTATGGCATATTGTTCCGTTGTTGTGGGTATATTAAATTACATGATGTTTCAAGGGAATTGACGCGACTGCACGGACGGCAATTCTCCGTAATGCGGGGAACGCACGGCAAAGGGCACGTAGGACTGCAGAAACAAGTGAGGCTGGGCGATTCCTTAATCTACTACTATATGCATGCTTAAATCCTAATGCAGGTATGTGCTGCACCCCATTCGCCTAACCCGTTAGCTTGGCGACTATGTTTTGACGTCGACATCAATTCATCTGGTCTTCTACCGGCCAACTACCAAGACTGTGCCAACATGCTGCCAACAGCCTGGGTAGGCCCTCTTGGGCCGAACAAAGAAACTTGCCCTGTCGCGCTGATTGCCAGGCCCCAATCTCGGCGCTATTGCTCCAAAAAGTCCCACCGGGTGTTTACCAGAATCCATGAGTGTTCCTATCGGATGCTAGTCCCCGCTAGAGCGAAACGTCAACACGCAATGAAACACCCGGTGGCCGGAATCTAGAAGCATGGGTGCCAGTGGCGCAAAAGTGCCACCAGTCGAAGGGCTGCCTTCGCTGCGCCCACAAGTCAAGACTTGGACTTAGCGGGTTTGAGGTTTGGCATTGCTTAATTGATGGCGCATGGACAGCTAGGGCGCGAGAAATTGTCCCTACACCTACGTCAACAGTGCCCTGCGCCTTAATCACGCAAACTGGAAGACGACGATTATCTTGCTACCGCAGGGAGCCGCAGCCCAGTCAGTCATCGGGACCGAACGCAAGCCGCCCAAAGGAGGCGCATCCGCAGTTACGATAACTAGTATAACTGACGCAAGACTATCCCGCCATAAGCAAGGGGACTTTGCCACTGGGCACACTCAACTCCACTAAACAACTTTCACTGTCAATGGCCAGGAAACACGTGGAAGGAGGGCTAGCTTCTAGATCGACTCGCGGAATTTGTTCGGCCGCACAGATTAAAAAGTAGCGGTAACCACAGCGCTTGGATTGTGCGCAGTAGCCTTGCCAAGGCGGCTTTGAGCGTTGCCAATGTAACTCGGCCCACCTACCAAGCCCATGTCTAAGGAGCGTGCTGGACAAAAGATGCTCAAAAATGCTACTTGCAAACCGGCTTCGTCTCCCAAGGGCGAATTCTTACCGCCCAACCAACATTAAACAGTACGTAAACAGTAACTTGGCCCATTGGGCCCCTGGTAAACAACAAGCCGGTATCAATCTTTCGCAATCCATCAAATCTTGAACTTTGAACCTTTTCCACGCCGCTTGGCACATCTCCACTATTGCACCGGCAGAAGACTACTTACAAATCTTCCGGAATTCGCCCGCCAATAGCCGTTCCTGCGAGGTGGGGGCAGTGGATTCTCTCTATCTGGGGTTTTCTCCACGTCGGCTTTTGAACATCGCAAAGCTAGTAAAGTAGGTGCTGGGCGCCCAGAATACGGGTGGGACCCCCGAACACTAAGAGAGCAGCTCCTAAGAGATAAAGATGAAAATCCTCTGTAGCAGTACAGTGCCCCATGGGGCAGTGTCGTGATAGGCTTAGGCGCATGCACTCCTGATTCCTTCTAGCTGCGTGATGATGCTAGATTGCCGGCATATGCGCTATCTGCACTGTACGTATATGAGTGATTATTTCCGACTGGAGGACTTAGTCCTTCCATTTGGTAATTGGTTCATTTTACCTGCTAGCCGCTTATGCGGTATCCGAATTGTGATCCTTTTTTTTTCTCCATAGCTTTTCCCCATTACAGATTGATCCGGCTAATACGGACGAACACAGCATCCGAAGTTCAATTGAAAACAACATGGACTGGGCAAGTTCTTGTTTCGATCATACTGACAAATGTCTCTGTTTCCTGACTCAAGCCTCGTCGTCTACCTACGTTAAACAAAATGTCACTACCCAGTGTAGCATCTCTACCCACCCGCTACAGGACTAGTCTTGAAAATACTTAGAGTGACCTATTAATAGGCGTCTTATACGTGCTAGTTAACACATAATAGCGCGTGCATCATAAGAACGCCAAACAACTTGGTTGTGCGCCACGAACGCTGTTCTAGAATACGCACCGCCAAGACCCCCAGTGACATGTGCGCACGTGACACGGACTCTCATGTCCAAAACATCTGTAACAGCTGATGAAACAAAGCAGACTGACTGACAACTGATGGAAAACGGGTCAGCAAGTACCCAAGACTCTATTTGTGGCTTACGCGGATGATGTCCTGACGTTTGTCGTTGTTCTGTAACGACCTGTAACATGTAGCTTACATTTAGACTTTTTTGTTATCCCGCGATCGGCCAAAGTTTAAATGATACCGGCTAGCTGGCACCAAAACAACTCACGGGATTTTCGCGTAGGGTTACTCGGGACGATTACGAGGTCCCCGGTGTACTTGCGTTTGTGCCTGGGTTTACAAGCTGTGATATAGACATGGTATGGCAAACTATAGTCTGGAAGAATTCTGATTCACTGTAGCGGCGAATATGCCCGTTTGGGTAATTCATATATTGCTCACTGTACAGTGATGGTGTGATGTCTTCATTTCCAACGTTCTATTAAGTAGGTATCCACAAAGCGCACTGATATTGCAGAATAAGCTCCATCAAGCAATGTGCGCAAGGACAGATACAACGTTGTTGCATCATGGGCCCTGGCGCACTTGGATTCATTTTATAACTACTCCAAATCAAAAAGAATCGCCGTCGAATGTCCAGTAACTGCATATGCAAGTATGATGACTTGAAGCCCTTGCTGAGAATGCATGTCGCAATCAAGAAGGCGTAGGATAACCGTTGATTTTAATATTCTGAAAGAATCCAAGATGAGTGCGCTCAGTATAATGAGTTTTCCCACTCCTATCGGTCAGACTGATCCTTCGTTGGTGGAAAAATCTCCCCGAACTTCATGGGTGTCCGCAAGCTAGAAGTAATGCCTAGGATATCATCAATAAGATATCTGAAACACAGTGAGCATGTGCACATACTCATGATTGTGTGCTCTCCTATATCGCAGTACCTGTCTCATCACCAACGGGGATAGTGAATTTTGCGTGTCCAATACACACGGGTTCCAGTCACTTGTCGATTTTCATCTTGTGTGTATCTCTACTTGTTCATAGGTAGACGCCATCGTCACCCTCATCTTGCGCTGCGGTGCCGTTGGTGCCTTCTTCCCTCGCCGCGCCATTCGTCGCAGTAGGCGCACTTCCATTCGTTTTTCCATCGTCTTCCTTTGGCCTCCAAGGCAGACCTCGAACGTCCTGTACCTCGTGCTTGATGGCTTCTTTCCTTTCTTCAAACCTTTTCATAACCTGCTTGTTTTCCAGAAGCGCTTCGTAGCAGTCTCTGTCATCATGTTCGCGCGCAAACTCCTCAAGTTGCTGATTGCTTGATTCGAGATGCATGAGCTGATTTGTGAGTTCCGAGTATTTCGCGTAGAGCGATTCAACAGAAAGGTCTTCGAGCGCTTTTGAGAACCGTGTGAAGGAGATGGGCGCAGCGTCGGCAGACATGGTTGATATGAATACGGGAAGCTGGCCTGAAATTACGGATGTGTTTCTAGGTTGAGTAGTACTGTGGAAGTGACGAGTGGCCCGTAGCTCTTTGTGAGAGAAGTTTTAGTGCGAAGATGCGGTGGTGGCGGAAGTCCAAAGGTAAAGCTGTTATTGCCCAAAAGTTGTAGGTGGGGTAGCTGACGCCATGAACAATTAACCCCACTTCACTCACGATTGTTCCAGTGAGTGAGTGATTACGAAGTTATACGTAGAAACAACGTCCCAACGTTTTCGGTATTTGATGAAGACGAACACACTAGAAATGACTCCGTAAGCTTTTTGCATTAACTATATATTTACGTAAACTTCATTCATCCTTAAATCATGGCACTTTGGCGGAGTGGTTAACGCGCTGGCCTGCTAGTCCCATTCGGGAAAGTCAGCCAGTTCCTTCGGGAGCGTGTGTTCGAATCACACAGGTGTCGCACCAACCACGCATTACTTTTTGCCTTTTGTTAGGCACTCTACATAGTTATTATGTGGGTGCTCCTTGAATTTTTGTTTCTTGCATGGAACTTTGATGCAGATAGTTGATCCTCCAGTCTGTGTAACAATTTTTGCAGGATTTAATATTCATATTGAATTCCAAGAACACCAAGTATCGTAATTGGCAAACAACAAACGTATAAAAATGGTAGGAGTACAGAGCTTCCTACGTTCAGGAAACTAGCTGTTTACAAAAAAATCCATTGTCAGGATATCATGATCCCTGCAATACTTGTATGCTACTTATAATATTTCCAAATCAAATAAGTTGTCTTCATGACGAATAAATCCAAATTAGCAAAAAGGCGCTGCACATGTAAGGATAGATCAATAGAACAATATCACGAATGAAATTCTCCTGTATTTTAATAATACATGGTACTTGATTGATATTCTCTAGAACTGTCTCCACTACCTACCTGGGTTCATACCAGGCATAAGATCCGGCTTATCGAGCACCATACCCCTAAGCAGAATCCACTGTCTCAGACCCTCCCATTCCTCACCCTCCTCATCACCTCGTCTCCACTCTTCCTTGAACCCCCATGCACACGCGATGCGATCCAACGCAGCACGCTCATCCTCTCTCAGATAACGGTCCAAAAGGGGAACACCGGGTCGCCAGACCACTCGATCGTGGTGGTCGTTATACGTAGTCAAGGCGACAAAGCCAAGAGTACCGGTACACATGACATAAGTACTCAGACCAGCGAAAGCGTAGAGTTTGAAAGTCCACGGGTCGATGAAGCTGCTGTATACAGAAAGTTCTTGTGCAATCATGTAGAGAGCGAGGGGTGTGATGCCCGCTAGAACTCCGGGAAGACCCAATTTGGTGACCATGCGATGACGCCGCCAGGCAGGGGCGCGGTAGGTGTGGTCGACGACATCCAAGGCTAGGGCAAGGTCCTTTGCGTCGATTGCGGCCGTGAGCGCTTCGTCGGCGAGATCGGCGGGAATGGCCTGCTTTGCGGCTTTGGGGGAGGAGCGAGAGAATTTGGGGGGCGAGGAGCCTTCGACTGGGACGGACTTGTTTGCATAGAGGTAGAGTGCTTCTGGGATGGTTTTTGGGTGGGCGAGGAGTCGCTGGAGGTGGATGTATATGGCGAGGACGTTGGGAGAGAGGAAGACTTTCTCGTGCTTGATTAGGTCTTCTGCGAGCCTGGAGAGGTAGGATGGCGATGGGAGTGCATCGAGGCCTAGCTGCTTTGATATTGTTTTCTTCTCAGTCTTTCCAACGTCATCACTGCCGAGCCCGGAGAGTATTGCTCCCGCTGAACTCTGTCTTATGGGCCTTTTTGTTCGCAAAGGCTGTCGAGACCGTATTGCTATCGCGTTTTGCGCAATCTCTGTTAAACCTTCGAGTGCCTCCAAGACCTTTGCCTCTGGCTCCACCTTGGGAGAATCGTAGATTTCTTTTATTCGAGCCTCCACCGCGGCCAAATTTGCTCTCAGCGTTGCGATGCGCTCCGACGTCTGAAAGCTTTCGTCATCGACTCTTTCAGCTGCTGGTACCGCCTTCCGGGCAGTCGTCGTAATGCTCCGTACGTGTGCCCGGCTAACTAGAGAGGATGATGGCGCAGTTTGCCGCCGTGTCGCGGGGGCCTTCACGGCTGATGTGAAGCGGAACGCGCGGCAACTTCCAGGCTGCCGTAGTATGTAGTCGCACAATTGACATACTGGGCGCGATTGGGGGCGCATTGATAATTTTCCTGGGTTCATCAGGTGTGGTCGAGGCCACAGCGGGCGCGGTGAAGGTCGGGTGACGCAGCGGTGGGCGGCCGAGGATTGGGATGCCAGCTGCCAAGCTGTGACGGAATGTTCCCACCACAACCATCACTCGATCACCACACTCTGTCACACGCCGACACTCGCAACCAGGCCGCGAGTGACTGCACATATATCCAGAATCTTTGCAAAACAGCAAAAAACAACGAAACCAAATCGAAGCGCGGCACATATCCCACCATGCCACCACCACCCCCTCCGCCTCCGCCCATGCCGCCCATGGGTCGAGGAGCTGGAGGGCCACCGCCGCCACCGCCTATGCCGGGGATGAAGGCGCCAGGAGGGAAACCGCCGTCAGGAGCAGGAAGAGTACGTTGCATTCATGGCGGAGGCAGGCCAGACACCGCGCCTCTGGCTGTTGGGCATCAAGAGAGCTATCGCTAATGGGACACAGGGTGCACTTTTAGGAGACATCAGTAAGGGTATGAAGCTGAAGAAAGTCACACAAGTCAACGATCGGTCGGCGCCAATAGTAGGCAAAGTGAGCGGTGGGGCGAGTGCAGCGCCCATGGGAGCACCAGCAATTCCCGGTATGGGCAAGCCGCCCGCAGTTCCAGGGCTTGCGCCGTCAGTTCCTGGAGGAGCAAACCGCGCGAGAAGCAACAGTGATACTGATAGCGGTGCCGGAATGGCCGCACCACCACAGCTGGGAGGGTTGTTCGCGGGCGGTATGCCCAAGCTGAGGAAGTCGGGCGGTGTCAAGACTGGCGCGGACCAAGACCATGCGCCATACCTCTCAGATCCCGAATCAAATCGCGCTTCAGCACCCGCACTACCACGAGGAGCAGCACCAAAGCCTCCAGGAGCGCCCCCCTCAGCTCCTCCTGCGCCGCCAGGTGTACGACCAGGTATCAACGCTCTTCGTGGAGAGTCGCGACCGTCTTCAGTAACCAGTATCAGTGGAAAGCCCAAGCCACCACCGCCAATTGGAAAGAAACCACCTATCCCACCTCCCTCGTCTCGAAAGCCATCTAATCTTGCTCCTCCACCGCCAGCTCCCTCCCCAGTTCGCGCACCGCCCGTGCCGGGAAGCGCCCCTCCTCCACCACCTCCAGTTTCCACACCTTCCGCACCACCACCGCCGCCTCCTGCATCAACGTCGCCACGGCCCACTGGACTTCCTCCAGCGCCCCCTCCTCTACCTCCTTCGCCAGCGCCACGAGCACCAGCGCGGTCGACACCGCCGCCACCACCTCCACCGGATGACGACGAGTACGACCCGTATAAATACAACTCTCACGCACCCTCGGCACCTGCACCACCACCACCACCGCCTCCAAATGGCCATACACCATCACTCGCAGAAATAGCAGCCCGAAATAATGCCTTTGGTCACTCAACACCCGCCGCACCGCCGCCACCCCCTCCAGCTTCACCACCAAGCGCCCCCGCGCCTCCCCCACCCGCCGTTGCGCCCCCAAGCCGATCATCCACCCCCTCGCGCTCCATGATGGACCCGGCCTCGTACACGTTGACAAACGGCGGCGGATCGAGCACCAAGAGCCACAGCAGCTCGGGCGGCGGTGGCGGCCATAAAGGAAGAGTCCGACCGATCCACGACTTGCGCTGGCGATTCCAGGACGAAGGCCAGTTTCCCCGCCCCCGTGAATTCACCGGTAGCAAAAAGAAATATCGTGCTGGAAGGGGTAGCAGTGTTCCTTTGGATCTTAGCGCTTACGAGTGAGATTTAATCAAAAAGTTTCAGAGCAAAAAAAGCTTGGGGGCGCACATTGTTGCAAGTGCGGGGGTCGTTTTTTTGGTCTTCTTTTCGGAATGTTGACTAGCTTCATGGCGGGGTAAAGGGACGGAAGGGGCTGGGAAATAACATTGTTGACGTTTAGCCTTGGCGTTTGGGGCGCTTTAGTGGCTGGCTCTTTTTCTTTTTTATTCTTTTTTATGGGGAGGTTCGCGGAGGGAGTGTGTTTGGGGGAGGGGGGGAAGAGGGAGGTGTATTGCATTTTGGTAGTTGAGTGTGTTGTTTGAGAGAGAAAGAACGAAAGAGAGAAATGAAAACAAAAATTGTGTCATGCGTTGATGTGTATTTAGTACTTTCTCTTTTTCTTGTGGTTGATGAGAAGGAAAGGTGATGTCACGTGCATGGTAGAGTTGGGGTGTTGTGATATGGTTGGATGAAATTAGTGTCATTTGTGAAGTTGCGTGGTGATTGTAGCAGGATACGCTGTGGATGGGGGGAAAACACTTAGAAGAAGAGCCATGTATTTGTCTATTAAACATTAATTGACCTAGAGTAAGCGTCTCCATCAGGTGAGACATAACCTTTGCCCCATTCTCTCCTGACCACCAACAGATCTCTCAGCCTGGAACCAAAACAATCTTCACATCGTCAAACCCCCAAGAAATTTATCACCAATCCCTCACGGCAGCCAGCTCCAGTATCTGGCGACTCAATACTCGATCGTATCAAAATCACCTTCGTCCAACGCAACACCACTCAAGATCTTACCCATATGTGTCTTCTCGACACCTTCTCCCTCACGACGAATCTTCATAAGCAAAACACGTAAAAAGGGTACAGGCGACTTTGTAAGACCCCACTTCCCAGCTGGAGGATCGATGAAGCCATCGGCATACACTTGCTGGCCTTCTTCCGCCCGGCCTTGCAGGAGACCCAGGAAATCGCAGAGCTCATTGTACTCGTTTAGAGAGCGGAGGTAGAGACTGCCGGCGAATAGGTTGAGTTGCATAGTCAAGCTACGTGAAACAGAGCCTGGAGTGAATTCATGACCGATATTGTACAGGGTGAGTTCGTCGAGGGGTGCGTAACTGACGTTGGCGCGGGCGGCGAACAAATGGAGCGTGACTTTCTTGTGCTCACGGATCAATGGCAACAATTGATTCGCCTCGTAGGGGCTGATAACGATGAGATTGCTGACATTCTTTGGGCGATGTGAATCCGGTACAGAGACTACAAATTGTACTGGTCGCTGATAGGAGTCTGAGATGAAAGAGGCGCGGGTCGAGCCTGGAGGTGCGCGGACTGTTTGCATGAAGTCTAGCGTTATCAACAAATCGCAGGGGAACTCTTTCAGATTAGTGAGTCTCCCTGCACTAGTCGTTCTCAGTGCTTGAAACGCTGGCCTCCATGCTTCCAAGCCGGTAACGAATTCACCGGTAGTAACTAGCCGCCTGAGGTGTTCATGGACTTGATGCTTTAGAGCATCTAAGCGTGGAGGACGTTCGATTTGGCGCTCTTCTTCGATTTCGGGCGCAAGCTCCCTCTCTTGCTCTTCACTTAATGTAGCAGATCCAAAGTTCATGGCTTCGAAATCGCGGCACCGTGATATAATCGCACCGATGTTGGGATTAGACATGTCCCAGTTGCTGAGCTGTGTGAAACGATTTACGTCCTGAGTGCGAGGCTTGTACCGCGTTTCCAGATCAGCGGCTTCCTTCTCCAGAAAAGCTGCCGCGTCATCCTTTGTAGTTTTGGCGCCATTTATGAGGTTCTTCTGTCGTTCAAACCGTTCGCCTTGTACTGCCCACAAGGGGAGACTCCTTTTCAAGTCAGACCACGTCTCTCTGATTGCCCATGATAGTACGTCGCAAGCATCAATCTGTGCATCTGCAGGTTTTCCAGTCTGCTCATAGATCTTGGTCCTGATTTCTGCGGGTACAATAAATGTAATGGCTTGTCCATGGCCCAATTTCCTCATCCGCATTGCAGCTTGTGTAAGACGGTCCTTGCTCAACTGGCTACCCAATGTAAGTGCAGCGCGGTAATGACGTGGGAGCTTCAAGTCTGTTCCACGTGTATGCGCCTCGTCTAGATAGACCACGCATGAATCCAGCATCTTGGCGTAAGGAGATGTCTGGAATGAATCAACCCGAGAACTGCGATCGAGCACTGCCAACTCTTCATTCTCGAAGTAGACTACCGCCTGGACGTCGCTGCTGCGCATCTTCAGCCATGTCTCAGCAACCTGTCGATTATTCTGTTCAAGGATTGAGGCTCCACAATCCAACAAAACCCTGACATCTGAGTCCAAGTTCTCGATGAATGTCAGTAGATGCTCACCATCACTGGTAGCGTTACCGATTTTGCGCACAGGCAGAATTTCTACCGACGTCTCGTCCATTAACAGATATGACAGCACCTGTGCATTGGTATGATGTTGACTTGGCAGGTCAAGATGTTTGATGTTGAGTGGGAGTAGATGCAGGGTATCGTTCGTACCAGAAAACCCGGCCGTTGGGTGCGGCTTCTTGATCGCGAGGTCCCAGCCTGACGCACTAAGCTTCTGAGGGAATTGCTTAAGCTGTTTGGGAAAGACCAAACGCGCGAGGTAATAATCGATTGCGTTCTTCGAATATCTCAAGCTGGGAAACACTTCCGTAATGCACTGATGTCGATCTCGAATACTAATTCCGGCAAGTTGTCGAAATGTCTTCGGCAGGGTAGAAGATGCGGTGCGAACGAACCCATCATAGTATATGACTGATTGGTCAGATCTCAAGATATGGATGATTGTATCGAATAGTTCATTATCGGTCAACCCCTGATAATAGTATGACAAGAGCGTGAGAATGATGACGACGTCGGGATGTGAGAACTCAGACCTCGGTGAAGGCGAGTCTTTGCTCCTATATGGTACCTGTTTTCACCAAGTCAGTATATGCTTTGCGCAATAGAAATTTGAGAATTTTACTTACTGCAAGTGAAGTACTGGGCGTACGGCAATGATCAAGGCCAAAATTGACTCGGTACCGCTTGGTTGTGAATATGAATCGAAGAACACCATCAGCAAACAAGCCGCGTAGCAAGAGTAGAGGAGACTTTGTAGTTTCGGTCCAAAACTTGCTTTTCTCAACTGCGTTCACTTCATCAAGATTCAAGTCCGTCTGAGTAATATAGCGGATGATTGCGCCTTGCATGGTTGGTGGTTGTGACCTTGAAGGAATACCAATGCCTTGTTGAACAACATGCACTGCCAGCAGGTGCAAGGCCCGAGCAGCGGAGTCAGAACGCAAGAATCTGATTCGTGGGAACTTGCTGTTGCCATCGTCTTGGATATCGACTGCATCAGGCAGCTCTTTCTTCACCCGGGCAGCTACAGATGCCAGAGATGTTAGGACATCCTGAATGATGAACCATCGTGTAGGAGCAAACTCAATTGGTTGTTGCTCTCCCATAGTGTATATCAGTTCAAATTTTACGGAAAAGTTTTCGTCACTCTCGTCAACGCAGTCGACCGAGACTCTGTCGAAGAACTCTTGGGTCGACAGTAGCGACTGGGCGGTTTCCTGCTGGTCAAGGAGTACGCATTCCACAGCCATGAGTTTGAAAGATAGAATATGCTCAGGTTGAATCAAAAGCACGCCACGGTTGGCGATGCACTCGTCGTAAATCTGGCGGATGGTCTGAGCATCATTGGCGCTAAGTCGAAGGTTACGTGAGAAGGGCATTTGGTAGACCCTTCTGCCCAGCATTCCTCCAAGCTTAGCCACAAGCATTTGTAGCATTTGCTTGCTCTGAGGCTTCGCAACTATGACCCTCACTAACCTAATAAATTACGTTAGTAAAACCTAGGTTGGTAGATGAGAGGACTTACTTCTCTTTGTCACCATGATGAGCGCTCAGAATTGGAACAATGGTGGTCGATTTGCCACCTCCCATCAACAGCTGCAGTACCACGTTTTGCCCATCCTTGGGCGAACGCATCTGGCTTGCAATGTATTCTTGCTCCTTACGAACCAGGATGCCGCTTTCAGCTTCGAGGAGAAGCGTCTCGGGGAACTGGCGTACATCCCAGTTGGAGTGCCCAATGTGTTGCAGCTCTTCAATAAGCTCCACCGGCTTGCTCGAGAGACGAACCAATCTTTGAGCCCTCTGCAGATTAGTTATGGCCAAAGCATATTGTATAATGACCTCTTTCCAGTCCTCCGGGAGATGTTCGAAGCGGTCTCGATGCAGCAGACTGAGCCAAAAGGTAGGTGAAAATCGTGGTGCATGTTGGGTTTGGAACTCAATCTCGCTACTGAACAGACCTTCAAATGAGGAAGCAATCTTATGGAGATGCTTACCACATTCGCCTAAATACTCCTGCAAAACGGTTGCGGCATTGACAACCAGATCTTGGTGTGCGTAATTGGTGTTGAGATGTTTTTCGAAGGCTTTGCAACTCATACGTAGATGGTCAACGTATTCTCGCTCACATTTAGATTCGGAATATGCAATGAGGTGCTGGCAAAGATCTTCGAGCCTTTCCATTCTCTGGGAATGCATTATACGCTCAGGTGTTTTCGCGATCGTGATTTGTGGCTCAGATGGTGATGTGGGAAAGTTCAGATCTGATACTGGAAAAGATGTTAGTAAGCTCACTTTAGACAAAGTCGCAAATATATGATACGCTGAACTAGAACATAAGAAAAACATACCATGTTGGGACGTGGGAGGTGTCGAGAGAGCAAGAATACTCCTTACGCTAAAAAAGCGGCCATCAGAGTCAAGGCCAGCCTTCGTATGAGGTAGAGCAAGGCCATACCGCGGTTGAGGTACGCTCGAGACATTCTGACGCGCCAGTACTTTTTTTGACTGTCCAAGATAGTCTAGGAACTGGCGATTGTCATACCAGCTTTTAAAACAATCTTGAATTCTCACCATTGCTTTGGAAAGATTAAGATACCTCGTGTACTCAAGCTTTGACTCTACATAAGGTGCTTGAACAGATGCTTGGTTTCGTAATTTTTCAGCAACACCCTCGATTGCTTTGTACTTCTGAGAATCAAACAGTGCCTCGATTCGCCTTTCATGCTGTTCAGAGGTCTCGTTATTCATTCTGGGCGACGTAGCTTCCGCAGATGTATCGAAGGATTTGGTGTTTTGCACAAGAATGGAGCGTATCTTTTGGGCATCATATTGATCTCCTTGTGCCAAATCGAACCGGGAAGCAGCAGGCAGCTGTACGGCTGCCATCTCTTGTAGTCTGGAGAATGCTAGCAAAGCTTGGATCGCAACCATATCAACGTCCTTAGCAAATGCCATTGTGCAAAGCCATGTCGCCAAACTGTAGCGATTGCTGGCGCTAGGGAGAGTTCGATGTAGGGTGCACCAATTTGCAACAAAGTGCTTTGAGTGATCTTCAAGCCACTCAGAATCATAGCCAAGATTATTAGGATCGAAGGAGTCATCAACGCCATGAACGGTAGCTGATCGGAAATGCTTGCGAACAAGATTTTCCTTAAGATCCAAGATGCAGCTGTGCAAAGCAGCTTCATCGCGGAGGGCTAGAATGCCGGCGATGAAGGCATGACGACCCCTCTCATTTTGCACTATGTCTCTACTCCGGTACTCAATGTCATGAGCCGTAGTGAACTTCTCAGCACCAAATCCTGCAACACGGAAAGTACTTGATCGTATCATATCACGTTGTTCCAAGTGACAGTCCGATAGAGAGGAAAGTTTCTGTTGAGCTTTGTCGATCGAGGCAAAAACGTCATTGTCTGGATGAAACAATCGCATCTTTGCGGCTTGGTCCAGCAAATCGGACACCGTCATTCGAAAGGAGCCATGTTGCGACAGTGATGGGAGACGCTCATCCCACTCAATGTTTTGCATCACCCTTAGGTTTTCAGGATACCACTTCCTCTTAGCGGAAAGCTCGGCTATACGACACAGAAGCTCTACGTTTGCCGGAGTGAGAATGTCGAATGAATGTACTGCTGCTGACCAAAGGATTTCGAGGCTGCTTTCTGTACCAGTACAGTACGTTAACGGGTCCGGAAGACACCCAGATGTGATAGCATGCAGGTAGCTCAAAAAAAGCCGACTTTGCATCTCCGAAGTATCCAATAGTCTACCGAGATCTGTATCCATAGTGTATGCGTACACCTTATGAACATTTCCCTTGTTGATTGACACAGTAGGGTGATGACCAGAATGATGAACACTGAAGTAAATGATGCTCGATGTGTCAAAGGTCTTGGGCGATGGTATGAGGACCAATCGTTCTGCCGTATGCTCATGCTTAAGCACAAGCTTACTGGCCAATCCAACAAGAGTTCCAATGCTCTGGTTTTCGTCAACGGTCATGTCGCGATACTGGGAAGAGTATATCGAATCTCCTCCTTGCTTGATATAAAACCCGAGCTGAAGTCGGGGAAGTTCAACGTTGATCATTTGAGTTGTGGTATCGAGCTTGGCATGTATGTGCTTGGCATCTTCCAATGACCGTAGTATTTTAGAAAGCATTTTCTCAGACTGACTTCCCAAACTGATCAAGATCTCACATCCTTTTATCAGTCGCCAAGCACTGTTATGAGCATTGCGAACTAAACGCCATTCTTCAGGCGCTGACTCCCACGGGCTGTCTCGACTCCGAAAGATCAACTCCTGCCGTTTGTGATCATACCAGTGGATATAGTTCGTCAAGAATGCATCAGGAAGTTGGCTCTGCAATGTGCGTGATGGAATTAGGTCGAGTTTCGTGCTATTTCCGTAGGCGACTACTAGCATATCATTGTTTTTCATTCCAAAGTGAAGCTCGTAGTCGTGGTATGGAGACTTTGCCGAGAAACGCATTCCTGATTCGCTGGTGGGTACGACTTCCAATGCTGATTTCTGGAACAAAGGTTTGTACATGTGATGGGACATGTATTCGGCAGGAAGTCGAGACAATGGCAAACCATTGACAAGAAGTTCACCGGTTAGTAAGTTAATATGTACTGACAGCGATCCCGAGGTTGTCTGGAGCCAATGTTCTTTGTGACCACCGAGCGAAGTCCAAGGGTTTTCTGAAGTCGGATCGAAAGCTGCCCAGTTTGCAGTGACAGCGTCTGAGAGACTTTTACCGTTGGAGAGGATGCGATCATGTAGCTTGGGGACGATCCGATACATCATCCACCTCCATGATAGAGTCGTGCTCCTTAAAAGAACCTCGTTCTCAGACTGGACGAAGTCGATATTCTCCTGGATGATTATCGATGCCTGCATGAGGATCGAAATAGCTGATTCATGTTCTAGAATCGATCCAAAGTCATCTTCCTCCACATCATATGTGCTTGTGCATACAAGAGCAATCTCCGCCGCCCTTGAGTAGAGTTCTGTACGCTGGTCATCAGCTGTGGATTCAGCAGCTCTTTGCTTCAACCTCAGAAACCACTTGAGGCAGACAGATCGCAGCCGGATGAGATAACCAAACGCTCGCGAACGGACTTCTTGGGCGGTAGTCAAATTCAGAACTCTGCGAGCAAGTAAGGAGAATGTGGCTGAAGCCCGCCATGATTCCCAATTTTCCTCAATGCGGTCGAGCGCGGTCTCGAGCTGGTCCATCAATGCACGACCAAAACAGGCTTCCTTAAGGATGTGATGAGTTGCACGCTCAATACAGTGCTTTGGAAGTCCAGCTTGGTGTACCGCCTGGAAAACTATACATTGTGACTCGACCTTTGAAAAGTCTACTGTTGGTACCGCCAGCTGGGTAAGAATGTTGGAATGCAAGATGTGGTTTCCGAGAGACAATGCGCACAAAGCTTTGTATTCTTCAATGGAGAGGTGAGCCGGGCAGTCCGACAAACTGGCCTAAATATTGAACCTCGATCAGCATTTTCCCATAACATACCATACGCAAATATTGTGGAACTTACAATAACTTCATTGGCAGGAAGGCCATTGGGTGAAGAGGGCAGACGGTACATGAAGCGTTCTAGTGTCTTTGACTGCTGCGGCATTTTGTACATGCACCTCTTTGGGATTTCTTCCGTACATATTGGCATCGCTATGTTGAACTGAGCGCTGATAGTATTATAGTAACGGTATTGCAACGCGTTCTCCAAACAAACGTCATTTTCGTTCAAGTTCTGGACAGCTTTCATATTCTTTCGGTGGGTAACTGTGTGGCTTTTGACTTCGGATAGTGGCATGATAACCCTCTTGGAATAGTGTGCAGACAGTGCACTAGATAGACCGTGATGATTCTCAAGTGTATAGTAGAATCTTGGTTTCACTGGAGTCTTCTCGCGGCAACCCAGCACGGTTGTGATGAAGTGGGCCGAGGCATCTCGCCAATTGCTAAAAGCTTCAGGTACTTTCAATTCAAACACCGTTGCTTTCGCTACAGATTTTGACGAGGACAATGGCCACTCATAGATCGAGATGCTAAGATTGTCTGCGTTGTTCTTGGCCATACATCGGTTACAATTATAATCGTGAACCTTCGTGGTGTATCCATGGTAACGATTTGTGAATACGGTACGATAACTGCAACCAGTATTGTTGTAGGTGTGCATGTACTGGCGGTAAAGAACTTTGAGGTGCTCTAATTCTTCACACTTATTTTTCCGGGAGATTGTAGCATCATGCTCAATATTTTCCAACGTAGACTGGAGCGATTTGCATTGGTCGAAGTATCGGACTGCGAATGAAGAAGGCTCACCAAAGTCTCGGTATACAGAGGGTCTCCCCTGTGTTGCTTTCCGATGTCGAGAATCAACATAGCCCTCAACAGTGTTGAGGCGACCCAGTTGGCTCTTCAGTGGAAGCACGAGAGATTGGAACTCCGTTAGATTGACCTCGGGATCGTAACTATTCAACATGGGATAAATAGCGCATGCGCATCTATCGCATGATACCCAAAGCTCCGCAAGAGTTAGGTACATGACTGACATGGCGATCGGTGATTGATCATACGCAGTATTGGCGATATTGTAGTAGATTCCCATCAACATACGAAGTTGCTCACAGGCATTCGAATCATAGAGGTGGTTACGAGTCCAATCCGACAAGTTATGCTCGACCCAATGCTCCAGAGCCGCCAGACGAAAGTGCTTGTAGTCATCAGGATCATCTAGGTTGATTGGGAGGTCAGATGTGTTGAACTTTGGGTACAGTGATGTAGGGACGTATGTTGACGGGTTGTGCTCTTGCTTCCGAGAAGTTATTTGAGACAGGAAGGCATCCAGTCCCCAAAGGTACATGTCGAGGTCATTCTCAGGTTGTAGGCCGGCAATGACGCTTGTGTTGATATTACCTTCAGTATTCTTGACCAAGTCATGCCAATGTTGATCTATGAAGCGATGAGCATTAAGAATACTAGCATCGATGTGGTCAATCCAGGAAGCCTCAAGGTACTCGAACTGTTTGAGAGCCTTGAATTTGCGCAGTCGACGCATCAACTTCGCTGAGATGGCTTGTATTGGTTCGCTTCCCAAGCTTTTCCAGTCACGCTGAGCTAGGCCAAGCAGTTGCGCTGACATGAAGATCATAAATGCCTTGTACAACCCGTCCTCATGCAGTGTACCTGATGCTTCGTGTACGAAGAGAAGCTGTAGTGAAACACGCAACAAAAGCCACAGCGGAGACCGTCGCCATGGTGAAAGGCAGTCATCCCAGAGTACCTCTTCACGGGTATGTTTCTTGATGCGCTCGGCGACTGTCAGCTCACCGAAAGCTGCGATCGTGTTCATGTATAAGTTCGTGACTATACCGGGATCGGTAGTGTCGCGTTCTTCGGCCATGCTCTTCCCATTCTTGGTGATCTGGGGCTGGAAGCTCGGAACCTTCTGGGATGTCATCTTCGCCAAGGTACTGGAGATTGACTGAAGCAGTTTTACATTGCGAGCCATTTTGGTTACGGGGATGCTTGCCGCATATCCCGGAAAACTTCGTATGAGTCGACCAGATTTCATGGCTGCCTCGTTGGTAGGCGAAAGTTCGAAGAATTCAAACTGGACTTTGTCTCCATAGCGACTAACAAAGATTCCAGCGTTTTGTTCTCTAATCTCGACCGGTATAGCGCCATCCGTCTGACCGTTTGTGACTTTAGCGAGTACACTCTGTAGCTTGGCTTGGTTGGTGAGTCCATGCTCATCACGACTACTACGGAGGTTTTCGACAGTGGCAATGGCCGCGATGACAGGCCCGACGTGTTCGTTCTTCACATGGACTTTCAGAGTTTTCAGAGCCTGAACAACGGCCTCAAGGAGGACAGTATCATTTCCAGTGCTTCGATCATCTTGTTGTGGTAGCTTTGGAGGTAGAACCACATGGTGATAGAGATAGGCCGTGGTATCCGCTAGGAACTCCATAGCCTAGAGTGCTCAATGGGCGTGTGCTACCATGGTTGCGTCAGTATACCAGACATGGCTTCTTGTGTTTCTCTCCGTCACTGGTGGCGGGTCATCTTGATCAGTCGAGATAGATACTCACCTGTCTTAGGTTTGTGAATACAACAAGTGGTAGATGAATGCGTTGTATCGTTGAAGTTGTGGCAGTGGTGTCACAACAATATGAGACAAAGATTGGTCGCCAAAAGCTCTACAGAGTTCAAGGTGAGTGTGTAGATAATGCAAAATTTGATTGTGGTGTGGCGCTTTGTTGACAGTGAAATTGACAAACGGACTGAGCTCACTTTCACCTTATACCTGCGCGATATCCCACCATCCCGATAACCACGCCGCTAGAAGGAATGAACGAGAATACTACGTTGCTCATCCATGAGTTTCTTGCTCCTTAATTCATGCGCATGGAGTACTTTGGCCAAGTCAGGCCAAACTTTTGCTCATGTGAGAATGGTGCGCGCGTACAGCAAGGCTGGATGTACAAGGCAACAGCTTCCTCAGATTAGGGATCCACTAAAGATGCCCGACCTTAGAGACATGTATTCGGACTTGACCCATCTGTGCTCTGTTACTGATTTCTCATTCGTAGAGACTCTGAGTGCGCATTATCTCAGGCTGCGACGTCAAGCGGCACGGAGACGCCGCAGTCTAAGCCACTCTCAACACCCATCATCTACAGCCTTGTCTTGTCCCAAGCTTTTAACGATAGGATAGGAACCTCTCAATCTCAATATCGAACTACAAGGTATGTTTATTGGTTGTGACGTGAGAAGAAGGTAGAGAAAGTGAAGGACCTTCCGGGGCGTAGTCGTGCTATCATTCCGAGGTGAGGACACGGATCTTGGCGAACATGCCGCTATTCGCAGAGCGCTCTCACGAGTTCCGAAGTGGAGTTGGATATTGTGTCACAGCTGGGTATGTAGAGAAGTGAGGCGGAACTTTTTGAAGAAAGGTTCTGGGAGGGAAAGAGCAAGCCGTATCAACTGCCACCGCCAGCCAACACGAACTATGTAGGAAGGACCCAACACTATTGCCAAGATTGGAGAGTATAGCACACTGGCGATATATCAAAACCTGAACTTGAGTATTTCACTATTTTGTTAACTACAATTCACAGCCTGGAGATGCATAGTATCTCTTCGTAGACTAGAATCCATATTGAGCGTTAGCAAGGCCAACTCTTCTCTTTGAAGTCGGGTTGGCTATTACGTATTCTCGTGTAACGGTGCAAAGGGGGGGGGGATACGGGAAACTCCAGTACCGACCTCCACAGTCTCCACAATCTTATGTGAGCGATCCCAATAAGCACGGAATACATATTACGCGGCTTGAACCTTGCATTTACATATTTACAGCAAACCGCACTTATCCTCCAGCTGCTCATGAATATGCAAAAACGATTGCAACTTGGTTGACCATTGTAGTGACACAATCCATGTCTGTGTCCAAAAAAACGCCACGGATGCCAAATTCCCCTTTCCATTAGGGTATTATCAACATGACCAAGAGGTTGCTGATCAAAATCAAAGCATCCTCGGGCGCTGAAAAAAAAAACTCACATACTACTACATTTAAAGAGAAAGAAAAACACTGCCGTCAAAATTCGTGTGCTCGATATGATGCATATTATTCACCGCGACTCGACAGCCATTTCTGGGGCAGGTTTAGGCATGGGCTTGAGCTCAGACCCGGCTCCGCTTTCCGCCCTCTTGCGACCTGTTAGGGAAAAGTGGTGACTCGAGGTAGGACGCTCTTCGGTGCGGTCATTGGAGTGGTTGTTGTCGCCAAAGCGGGAGAAGATGCCGCGCTTTTTGGGCTGGGGCTTAGGCTCGTCATTCAGCCCCACATCCTCAAAGCCCTCCTCGGGTACCTGATCATGGCTTTCGCTAGGGCGGCCTTGTTGCATGGATGAGCGGGGTGTGGCGCGTGAGCGACGGGCGTCAAAAGAGCGCCGCGTGTCTATGGATCTGCGCGCGTCGAGCGATTGGCGAGGATACGTCTCGTGGACACTGTCAGTGATTGGCGAGCGCGCGGAGATGTCCTGGCTGGTATTAGAGAGGGAGTTACTGCTGCTACTAGTTATAGACGTACAAATGATCTCCGGTACGAATCAAAACTTTCGCGCGAAATGCTAAAGGGCTCATTTTCGGCAAGAAGGCTCCGGTGGTTCGATGAGGTTGTCGAGACGTTGGACTTGGTGTGCCAGAACGTTGGCTTCTCGTGGTGTGGTGAGGGCTGTCGCGCAGTGAGCCAATGTCTCTCAAGATGGAAGTCCCTGCCGTCGCAATTCATGTGCGCTGCATCAATTCGATATGCGCTCAAAGGGCTAGTCTTACCGGCAAGTACACGCCGCTATCGTTGATCTCTACACAAACTGTAAGCGCCCGATCGTCACATATGCAGTGCGCGAAACACGCCTCGCGCGCCCAGAACATGGCATGAGAGTCTCACCACTCAATTTGTATTCTGCTGGATCCTTCAGCTTCAAGGGCGTGGCTCCCGAGACAGTTGCGGTCTTGAAGTCGTTCTCCGGGGCGTTCCGTTGGGCGTCATCAGCCTGGTCAGGCGCACCAGCGCGGCGGAAAGGGTTACGGATAGGCATGGCGGTAGGGCAGTGCAGGCAGAAAAGAGCGGTACAAAGGCAGAGTGGAGTATCGTAGCAGGCTGGGAGTTTGGTGGGTGTGAATCCAAGAGGAACTGCTCGATCTAGCGACTAACATCATGACTTCCGTCGCCGAGCCAATCGGGCAGGAACCAAAGCCATTTGGGGTTTGGTGTCGGTGCAGACATGATCCGGAATTCGTGCGAGGGGCGTGGCGCCTAAAGACGTCATGGTACAGGAGTGTCGAGACAGCGACTTGCCTGAGAGGTCAGAGTCTCTCCGTCAGCATTGGAGGCTGTATGTATGTATGGCGAACACTGAGGAGACGATGAGGGGCAGATGCAGCAAAGAAGGAAGGCCTCCGGGCGGTCCCTGCATAAGACGACATGGGAATCCGTCAGGTACCGAACGACGTGAACCGAGGGCGCGTCAGCTAGCCACCAGTGCGCCCATAAAACTGCTTGTTTGCACCTCGCATGACCCGGCCCTGACTATTGTGACCAGAGCCATTGTTTGGTACTTGATGGTGGCTGCGGCGGGGGGGAGGGGCGCGAGGAGAAGACGCCCGTCTCGCAGACCAAGGAAAAGGAAACAGAAACGGAAATGCAAATGGGTGCTTCAGGGTAGTGTGGGATGACGTTATTAGACGAGACGCGTACCGCCCATTCGAAACGGGCGTGGCGTTCCTTGTTTCTCAGGCAAGTCTCCTGGCCATGTCTGTCTCCATGACCCCGCGACGAAACGTGCCTCAGCCATGGTTGCCCCCCGTCCGCAAAATGACACAGCCAGGGACACCAAATGGGAACGAGCAACACCTACCTCGGCCAGCTGAGGCAGCATCACTTTATTTTCGGAAGACGAGCAGCAGGCCCCCCCTGGGACGGTTGTAACTCGCCTCTTCCGACCGGCTGTCGATTGCAATTGACTTCCGCCGCGGTGGTGTCTTTGCCTAAGCTTCTGACACACATTGTCTTGGCCGTATTCACGTGAGAACGCTAATGGCACGTTAGGCGCAGGTTATGGAGAAAGAAAAAAAAAACTCGGTGCATGAACTATTGACTAGCTGGCATGGCTTGCACCACCAAGACGGAAGACTGCAATGGTCAGGAGGCAGGGGATTGAACATAGACGAGCAAGACGAGTGCGAGCGAAGGGCTTTTGCAGGGCCCCACAACAAATACGATGAGTGACGGCATCGCATGTCATGGTGGTATGTGCAAAGACTACATGTGGACATGCAACAGTGGATTGTTACGTTTGCACGTGGTCACTGCGTGTGGCAGGATGAAATGGCCTGCGTCTACCTATATGTGTGTACATATACATGTGTTTACTGCATTTGTGCATCACATGTGGGCGCCACGGCAACCGATAGAGGCTCTTGTGTCGATGGGCCAAGATGCGTAGCTTTGTCTAGCTTACCCAGAGACGGTTGACGCCAGGCTTTGGTTGGCGATGAGAGCAGCGACTAAAAAGGCACAAGATTCGGGATTTGTCCACGTGTGGTGTAAGAAGGGCGCGGAGCAGAGCAGTACGGGGTGGCCAAGGCGCAGGAGTACGAGAGAGTTTTGCCGATCACCAGCAAACAGAATGGCGCCAATATTACGGTGCTTACTGCACACTAATGGAGTGGGTGCATCCCACAGCTCTGCCGAGACCGGGTGGACCCTCCAAGACAGCATCACCTTGGCCACCAAGTGTGATTTTTTGGTATCCAAGGCCCTGGTGGTGTGCAATTAACCAGCCAAAGACAGGGTTGCTTGCATGCAGACTGGATGCCATGGAATCTCGATGCCTTGGGGCTGATGTACTTGGATGCAGCCCATGGAGGGTGAGTGAGTGGTATTGGAGCAGGAGTAGGAGCAGGAGCGGTCACCAACCCAGGCGAAGTAATGCCGCCCTCTTCGCAGTGCTTATTGCCTTGGTTGAATGAGGCTGTGTCGGTGTAAGAGTGAGTAGGTTTGCATGTACACATATACATATAACTATCTATATACATGTATCGATTGTGCATGCAGGTTAATCGATAGCCTAAGTAGGGGCGCGAGAGCCAAGCGGACGGAACCTGCATGGGCGGCGCGCCGGTACCATGGCTAGAACAAGACTCTCAGTCAAACAAAGGAGTAAGTAGAGTGACAGGAGATGCGGTGTGCGCTGGGTGTGGCGGTTGCACCTTCATGTCGTGCTCCATGGGCGTCCGCTATTTTGTCCTGCACCGCAGACGACAGGGACAGGCACCAGGACCCCCCGCCTTGCCCTGGGTGAGATGGGGGCTCGTGCACCCCTACCCCGGCCACGGCGCAAAACCCATCGTTGTGGTGGAGCTATTGCGGGAATTGCTGCTTGCTCTTGTTATGACAAGTGTCTCTAAACGGCCGTATGGGAGTCCGCAGTTAACAAAGACGAAACACGGCTCGACCGGGGCCTTGCGACATCAACGCGCCGGGGGATTATCGCTGCCATGGGCTGGCGGGAGGAACGCTTGGATGACGAGGCCAAATGTCATTGTGATGGTGATGGGCAGAAAACATCACGACATGTGGAGAAGTGCATCCTGCTCCTCTCCTTCGGAAGATGGATACGATGTGGACGGCGGATGGAGCACTCCCCTGCCCAGCAGCAGCCGAGAGCGCCACGTTCCTGGTGGCGTCAACGGCAGTCTAACTGGATGGCGCAGGCGTGGTGCCGCTGCCGTCGCCAACGCACTGCGCCAAAAGAGACGTCAATTGGAGATGGACGAGTGTAGTATACATAGTCGCGCAAGAGGGCGAGGCTACTGGAACGTGCGACTGCAGGTCCCGGTCCACGTACATCCAAGTGTGTACAGTACTCTACTTACTAGTAGGTAGCTGCAAGCGCGTCGCCGAGCTGGGATCTATTATTGGCGGCCATCGGGTCTGCTTTAGGGCTGCTACTGTCTCGTATGGGCTCCACACGGGTGCCAACCTGCCAGACGTTGAATGTTTCCAACCACCTCTGCGTACCGTCGCTTGCTATTTCCAGCCTGTAGTCCTGCCGTCCGCCCATGGCACGCATGCACGGCCGATGCGCCAGCCCAGCTTTGGCCAGCACCATCGACTCGTCCCCATCACACACACACCAGCACCCTCTGCCCCGATGTTTCCACCGCCGGGCCCGTGTATGTGGGCGGCGATCGACCGTGTGGCTGCCCCCTCCCCTCCCCTCCCCTCCCCCCGATATAATATTTCCTCTCCCCTCGCCCCATCACCGCCCTAGTGATTCCCGTCTTCCAAGACGTTCCACGCTCGTTTCCACCGCACCACCACATCCCCGCCCAACCACTCCTCCGCCGCTCGCTCCCCTCTTCACTCTACACTACTCGCTGTCGTCACGGGATCTGCTGGAAAAGGACCCATCGCTCGCTACCCTCCGAGCCATCTACTACACAGCACCACCCCTCAAGCCTCTTTCACCACTGCCACCCATTGTGTGTTCCTGCCATTGTCACATTGTCACACGCCTTCCCATTCTTTGGCGGCACCTTTCCTCTTTGTCCTTGGTCCTGTCGTTGTGCTTGCCGCACAAGCCCGTCCAATAACAAGCACTACTACTTACTTCTCCGGCACCTGACCTCTTCCACCCCCCCCCCCCCATCAATCATTTTTACTGGGGGTCGGAGTAGTCGCCTCACTTCCTCACTGCAAACATGGCTTTCGGGGCGTCTGATGATGGCGTCTTCTTCACCAGCTGGGCGTTGTGGCAGAAGATGACTTTTGTGAGTGACCCAAATGGCCTCTGCCAGTGAAACACTAACACACTATCCCCAGGTTCTCGCATGTGGCATCGTCTTCACCATCATCATTGGCTTCATCAAGCTTACCTTTGACAAGAGGAGGCTTCGCAAGTACAGCAAGGTCGACAAGGGCAAGAGGGCGCAGTCGCCCGAGATGCTCGAGGCGCAGCCTGTAACCCAAGTCAACGAAGATACCAAGGACGAGATCCCATTCGGCATCCGTGCTATCCAGAGCGGTATCGAGGTCGACGGTGTGTGGATCTCACGAACAAACACGCCCGTTGGCAGCAGTCGCGCTTCCATCATGAGCGAAAAGTTTCCTCGCAACATGAACAACTCGCAGCTCGAACTTCCACAGCCAGTCGCCCAGGGCTCTAGTCGCAACAGCTCGCGCGCTCCAAGCTCATTTGACCGCGCCGTCTCTGCTGAACTACTGTCCAACACCGACTCGCGCTCTTCATCGCCCGCTCGTGGACATCAGCACGACGGGCCCCGCTGCAGCAACTGCAACCACCACGTCTCTCAGTCGGCTCACTTGTCTGGTTCCTCTTCTCCATGTAGGTATTCGGCAGAGAGGTTTGTGACCAACACTAATCATCCCTCAGCTCGCGCCAGCCCTCTTGGACAGGTCGAATCCTCCTTCAAGTCGAGCAGCCGCAACAGTGATGAATCTGACTACATGGCCATTAACCAGGACGTGCGCGCATACGAGACTGCATACCTCCCTCCCAATGGCGCTCAAAGGACCATCGACCCCAAGACTGACCTCGAACTTCTCCGAAGCCACCGCCTCTCCCACGTCGCCGAGACTGGACAGCTTATGCCCCGCGTTCGCAAGCCAGGCCAGAGCGGAGAATGGGCCAGCGTCGCAGACAACCAGGTTTCCACGCTCAACGGTGTCAACTACTTCACGCCTCGGAAGTCGCCTTCTCCTCCGCTCTCCACTGGTATTCACCCATCTCAAGATATCATAGCATCTTCTTCTAGCCCTAGTCATGATGGTTACGCAGCCAACCAGGCCAGGCAAGCAATTCCTCTGACCGAATCCTACGCACCTAATGCCCCATTCTACCCCGATACCTACCAGCCGCACGGCCCAAGCCACCAATATAGCTACGACCAGGTCCCCTACCAGGTCATGACGGACCAAAATCAGGACCGCAATGAGCAAGTTCTTCGCAAAGTCAACTCTGGATTTGAGATTTTGCGGCCAGGCACCTTCAAGGAGCCTACTCCTGAGGAGCTTGAGCTCGCCGAGCGGAGTGCATCCAAGAAGCTCCAAAAGAAGCGGAGACCATCTACTGACTCGCGGAAGTCTGCCTTTACGGAGCAAGTTTGATACATTGCTGTCTCAATAGCCCTACTCTCACGTAATACCTCTGTTGTACGCGTCGCCACCACGCTGCGACGGTCATCGTACCATGCCCACTACGTGCTGGCACCATGCTGCATCAAAAATTTTACGTTGTTTTAATCATGTACCATTTTGCAAACTTGGGGATTCTGGACTACATTTGGGCACATGGCATGTATTCTTTGGAGACGCCATGCAACATTACCACTGGTTTTTTTCCTCTTTTTTTCATTTTCTCTCCTTTCCCCGCCGCAACAGGTTGCTTGGCCTTACGAATTGCGAGCGGTGTTATAGTAATCATTTACCACGTCCGTCACACACATACACATTACATGGGCGTTTTTTGTTGGAATTCAAAAAATGGTGGGGAAGCGGCGTCACCTAACGATCATCTGAACTTGCATCGAGTAACTCGGGGGATAGGTTAGTTTCTCAATCTGCATGGGGTACACAATAACGAATCCTTTTATTTTACACAAATCAAAATATGGATTTTTCATCGAAATGTTTTTTTCTATCAAGGGATTTGGCTATAATTCAATGCATTAAGACGTATTACCCTCATTATGTTCATGGCTCTCACTGCAAGAACCCCTTGACATCAAATTACCTAATCTCCCTCGGTCATTTATTTTGTGCGCACCACAGACGCAAAAACACGGTTTAAAAAGAAAGTGAAATCGAAGCCCTTTTTTTTTTCTCCTTCCGTCACGCCATGAGCATGGGGGAGCATGGGTGCGCGCTCATCGCCCAGCTTTTTTTACGTAAGGTAATTGGGTGTCGGATTTAATTTACACGTGGGCACCATGTTGTATGTACCTTTTCGGGGCAGTTTGAGACATACGCTTCTTTATACTAGACGAGTTTGAAACTATTGGTACGCAGAGACCCCCTGTGAACTTGTCTCTCTCTCTCTCTCTCTTGTTTGTGCAAATACGCGTATACGAGGGGCGTTGGATACTACACACCACATTCTAATTGCAACTATTTTTTATTTTCTCTCTCGTATGCGCGTATTATACACACGCGCAAGCGCTCGTTCATATTCTTCAAAGTTTATGACTAGAACAGTTGCAGGTTGGGAAGGAGTGCGGATGCGGATGCGGATGCGCCCGGAAGGAAGAAAGGAAGGAAGGAAGGAACAAAGGCTAAGCGTGCTGTAGTGTACCGTGGGTTAAGGGTAATACGAGGTAAGGAGTCGTGTCTGAGGCAATGAACGCGTGGCTGGCCGGAAAAAAAAAGTAAAGTAAGAAAGGAGACTTATTTTTGCTTTTTAGTGTTTCGTGTTTTTCGGGGTTGCGGAGGAAGTTTGTGTTGTTGGCTTGGTTGGCTTGAGGATGAGGAAATGCATGATGATGGCTTTCTTGCGGATGGAAAGATCGGGAGGTTTGGACATGGTTCACGTCATGTTTGATTACGTTGGCATTTGATTGGGTCAGAGTGTGAAGATCGAAGGAGGCTGGGGAAAAGGAAACGTAGAGGACATGAATAACTTCACGACCGTCTTTTCATGAACCGAATGGTAGTGTGTAGTTATGTTTTTTTTTCTTTGGTCTCGATCTCCCCTTCCACTGCCATGCTGTAGCCGAAGGAAGAACCAGTGTAAAACGGGGGTTTGTTGCCTCATCGCTTTTTTCTTTTCTTTCTTTCGTTCCTCGCGGTCGCTCCGTTCATGAGACGTAGGCAGTGTCATGACCTAAGCATAGACCGAACAAGTATAAACACATGTTCGCTTCTTGTTGTTGGCTTAAACAGTTTACCTTCTTTCTTCCGTGACGGATTGTTGCGGTTGCCGAAAGAGTGTTTGCCTTTCAGGCGTCCCACACAAAGCAATAGTTTCGTTGGTTAAATTGACTATATTTACTTTGAAACGTAGGTGCACGTATACGAATCTCTATTCACACACCATGGCCTTTTTAAAATTATAAGCTAGCAGTTTTGATTTCGCCAGCCGTCGTTTGATAATCTAATTGTGTTTTCTCCCGGCATCCCGGTGGCGGTTGCTGTTTATTCTAGTCTTTTTTTGTGTTGCGCGAATGAAGTAATTAGTCGGAATATGCGGTTCTAGAAACAGACGGAAAACAAGTGAATAGTAGATGTGCGAGAATTATCCTGCTAGATTTGTCCCTTTTCCCATGTACAAAGCTATATTCAAATTGTACATTCTTTCGATTTAAATCTTTCAAATTTCCTTCACCAACGTACGTGCAGTTCATGTTTGATTGACAAATTAGCTATGTATCTCCTAATACGAGATTGGTGATTACCGGAAATGAAGGCACGTCCCCATCTCGGATCACGTGTACGTACCAAGATACTCATCACGCTAGACGGTAGATTGCACACCTTATCCGCACCCTGAACCCTTCTCAGCTTTCGAATGTCTCGGAAATTTACATGGGCTCTCCTTGTTCCTCTACAGACTTTGCGGGGCTTGGGAAAAGACAAAGCGCACATACACGCATGCGTGTAGAGCTGCACAAGTGCATCATGTCAGCTTCCTCAACACATGCCTCTTCAACAATTCGTTGTCGCTATGCACGCCTGCCGCGCTTTGCTAGCCGAAAACTACGAGTGGTATACTACGACTTGTTTTTTCTTTTATCTCTGCTCGGCGGAAGCTCCGAAAACTGACATTGGGAAGCCGCCACTGTGTAGCCTTGATTCTGGCATCTAAATGGCGCTATAGTCCCCGACTACGCTAGGAGATAGGGTACGCATCTAGCGCTCCTACCGCCGTCATTAATGATTGGCTCTGTGTTGCTTTTGAGATCTCGTGCACTAGAGCCACCAGCGTCTCTGACCACTCACATGCACGACCAGCATGTCTTACGCATTATACTAATTGAGACTGTTGATTCAGCCATGCTGATCTTCAAGCTTGTTGTCTGATGTGATCGGCGTTTGCTGTTACTGTGTGTGTAGTTAATGGGTCGTCAAAGTTTGCTGGGTCATGTAAAGCAGAGGCCAATCCGGCGCATATGCATGCGCGTGATAGGGACTCAACGCTGCTAAGGATTTCATTGGTAGAGATAACGCATGTCGCTAGTACGTGCCGTGTGACAGACATGCGAGGCTTGCTTGCTGCAACGACCGTCGGCAGGTAGCCTGCACTGGAGCCTCATGTCGCATTGCTGTCTTAGCTCAACAGAATCGGAATGAAGGAGAGGAAAATATACGAGCAGAGAGTTAAAAATCTTGGAAGCTAACCATAACGCCCCTGCGCCATCTAAAAACACCATGGAGGTAATGGTCCTGCAGGTTTGCCAAGCCAGGACCAAAACACCGATGGGCATGTGAATTTGTATCCTCATTAATCGGTTCTGCTTTGTCGGCTTTGCCGAATCAGGTGACACGTATTGACCTTGAACTCCGGGTAACCAAAGACTCGTTGGTTAGGAAGACTACATCATATTTTCGGGAGCCGTTGGAGGATAACTCAGGTTGGACGCTTGGGGTAAACCGCTAGATCATCTTTAGTCTTCGTTTTTGGACATGTCACATGGGAAGGGACCCATCCATACCTTGCAGTTGTTTGATTCATGCTCTCATCCGCCCCACCATTAAGATCCCACCAGTTGCTTTGCCAGTTTCGCGCAACAAACTCATTTTCTAGTGCCCTGAACAATCCAAGGGATTGAAAGTCACCTTCAGCATTCGCAGAATACCCAGGCATGTTAAAGGCCGACATGTCGAAGTCGGGTAACTCGGTAGCTACCAGATTTTGAACGGTATCGAAGCTTGTTGGTTGGTAATTGAGTACTGGAGTAGTGGTATACTCCGCGTTGCTTGTCGCTGTCGGAACCATCTCTTTGCGCCTCTCTTCCTGCAACGTCCGCGATACTCTATTCAGTGCATCGACGGTTTTGACAAATGGTACCAAGTTTCGTCGCTGTGTGGACGCCTCGTTCATAGCTATGCCAATACTCTCAAGTGTCTGCATGTCACTCTCGCAGTCATCGGGGTTGTACGTAGCAAGTATTTGTTCGTAAAGGGTGAAAACTACACAGAAGGGGTATAATGTGATGAAACTGGAAAAAGATCAGCAACTTCAACGAGTACAAAGAATTCGAGCAGTAAAGAACTCAATATTGTTGGACTTACTGATTGGTGATGCTCTTGGATTTTGAATTCACGGTGGGGTCAGTATGGAAGTCGAGGATGATATTGGACACTTTCCGAGCCGCTCGAACAGCAAATGGACTCGGCTTAACTGCTGTGGCGGAATTTCCCCGTACAGCTGCTTGAACTAGCCTCTGTATCCCAATAATGTAGGTGTAAATGTTCACTAGACTTTTATTAGCGTCCGTCGCTAATGAGCAATCAGCCTTGCCACATACTGATATGATCAGCAAGCATACAGCGGTGGTCAATACGAGTGTCCTCCGCATTCATGAGCTGTTCAAGCTTCCACTCAGCCATGAGGCTTTCAAGCTGTGTGCAGCATTCGTCGGCCTTCTTGAAAAGGTCATCTCCCTGGCCATTCGATGCATGTGTGTCGACATAGCCAATAAACTCTTCAGCCAAGAGCGTGTACCGTACCCACGCAACGCAGATTGTAACACGAATAGCCGACGGATGCATATTGTCGCCACGAAAAATCATTGGCGGCCGAATCTTATTGGGCACCCATCTCAAGACCTTTGGTTTCCCGAAGAACAAGTGAAACGCGATATCAGAACACAAAGTATGCCAATAAATATATCGATAGCCGTCTCGTTTGTCTTCATCGGTGAACGTTTTTGCTGGTGCACTGTCGATTTGGTCTATGCCCTGGGACATGAGATGCTGGCATACTTTGCAATGAAATTTCCAGGCAAGTGGATAGTCATGCATGGTGATGCACGTCCAAGTGATAAGGGCGGCTGTGGACCCGTCCAAATCACTCTTGGTTTGCGACTCAAGCCATGCCGGTACACTTTCGAGGACTTTCATGTATGCTTTCATCGTTACCTCAGCTCCCGGACCTTCAGTATCCTGCAACCCATAATACAGTGCATTATAACTTGATCAGAGCACACGAAGTTAACACCGGATTGACAAAGGGCATACATGCTGAGATACTTACTACAGAACGCGCATTCCAGGGTCGACGTTGACATAGGGAGAGTCGATGACATCTGGAAGCGAGCGTAAAACACTGAGGTTGACCATGGAACCCAGAGAGACATCCGGCACAACCATTGAATGCGCTACATGGACGAAGGTATCTATGCATGCTCGGCATTCTGCAGGCGAGAGATCAAAATCGACATGGTGAGCTTGAGTACGCACTCTCAGTCTTCCAAGATCTTCAAGAGCATCGTTGAGCGACGACATGGCATTATTTATGCTTGGCCCTGGGGTGTTGACCGGGGTAGCTTGATTTTGGAAGCTCCGGCGCGTGTCAGTAGCAAGTCGATAAATCTGTCACCGTTAGCCACGGTGGTAGTTGATGTGTTATGGTTGGAGTCTATTACCCATGATTCCTGACTATCTGCCACAGTCAAGGGGGCTTCGGGAGACGACAAAGGTGGTGTTCTTTGTATTACTTCCCGTTGCGGTGTTGGGAGAGAGCCAGGCGACGAATCCGGTTCACCCGAGGTACTGACATGCTTCTCAAGCTGTTCGAGTCGCTGACTCAAGTATTCCATAGCATTTTTGTGCTGTGCAATGCGAAGTCTTTTGCGGCGCTCGACATATTGACACTCCTCTGCAGCAGTCACACACTGACGACATACAGGATCTGCTCTGTCGCATTTTATTTTCTTGCGCTTGCAGCGAAGACACTTTGCTAAGGCGTCAGTGAAGAATTGCAACTTGTAGTCGCAGCCCATGTACACGTACGGCAAGTTTCATCGTCATCGCTTACTAGTGGCCGTTACCGCAGATATTCTGCCGGGTTTCGGACGTGGGAGTCGAACTCTATGCGTGTGTATCTATCTTCCGACAACCCTGGGTTTTCTTCGGGTTCGGAATGGGCGTAGATGCGAGGGTGATGGGGTGGACAATGGGGTGTCAGCCTAGTTGGGCAATGGTCGCAAATTCGGACACCGCAATGTCCGAATGCCCGAATGCCCGAATGACAACTACCCGCCAGGGGTCCTAGCCTCTTGGAACCACTACCGTTGCATGTCTGACGCTGACCATCTGACCCACTTACTAGTAGAGAGATCACAGAAGACCGAGATGATGCAGGTGCCAATTCTATCTCAGGCAGCCATAGTGGGCCGTTCTTGGCATCATGGACTTTCGGATTTTGTTGCGACGACCAAAGCCAAGGGCAGGGCATATGTTCCCGTTACCAGGACACCAGCTGTACGCTCGTATATATATCGCCATTTAGATGTTCATGTCAATAGAAAGAGCCATCGAGACAGCTATACGAACAATTGCTTCACACCTTTGCTCAGCGCCGACCGCGTTGTGATTCTTCACCAAACATGCCGATCGGACCGGGCTTCATAGAAGCAAAAACCATCACCGAAGACGAAAACACACTGACTAGTGAGCATCATGCTGCCGATACTCACGTTGAGACAGAACGTGACCGCGAAGTTCATGAACTCGTCCGCAAATTCACCTCACAAGCAGAGCAACACGGTGCGACGGGATCACCGTTGTCTGATGATGTTCCTCCACAGCTAGATCCCAAGAGCGAACAGTTTCGTGCGAAGGACTGGGCCCAAGCGTTCTACAATTTGCGCTACAGCAGCGAAGATACGATTCCTCGTGTTGCAGGGGTTGCCTTTCGAAATCTCAATGTATGGGGCATGGGATCCCCTACAGACTTTCAGTCTACAGTCGGTAATATGATACTCAAGTTGCCTTCGCTTTTTGGAAAAGGCGCGAAGAAGATTGAGATTTTGCGCGACCTTGATGGATTGCTACTACCTGGAGAACAACTATGTGTTCTCGGCCCACCAGGGTAGGTTGAAGCTTATGTTTTTCATTAGAGACCACAGCTAACACATTCCAGATCCGGATGTTCTACATTACTCAAGACTATCGCGGGTGAGACTCATGGTTTCCAGGTTAGCCCTGAGTCACACCTTAACTATCAGGGCATTCCAGCCAAAGAGATGAACACTTCTTTTCGAGGAGAGGCCATCTACACGGCAGAGGTTGACGCCCACTTTCCTCAGCTCAGTGTTGGTGACACACTCTATTTCGCTGCTCTTGCCCGTGCCCCGCGTCAGATTCCTGGTGGCGTCAGTAGGGAACGCTACGCTGAGCATCTCCGCGATGTAAGTCCGTTTACTAAAGAGATAGATAGCCCCCTACTAAATCTTTCAAGGTTGTGATGGCTATGTATGGTGTCTCGCATACAGCCAACACACGCGTTGGTAACGACTTTGTGCGAGGTGTTAGTGGTGGCGAACGCAAGAGAGTAACGATCGCAGAAGCTTCTCTCAGTTTTGCGCCTCTGCAGCTGTGGGATAACTCTACACGTGGATTGGATTCTGCGAACGCAGTAGAGTTCTGTAAGACGCTCAGAACACAATGTGACGTCTTTAACACATCTACTTGTGTTGCCATCTATCAAGCTCCACAAGCTGCTTATGAGGCATATATTCCCGCTTGACCATCGCTAGAACACGACTGACTGTTTATAGCTCTTTGAGAAGGTGACAGTTCTCTATGAGGGTCGCCAGATCTACTTTGGCCCAGCAAGCGAAGCGCGTGCCTATTTTGAGCGCCTTGGCTTCGAATGTCCTACATCACAGACTACCCCGGATTTTCTGACTTCGATGACATCTCCTTCTGAGCGCCGTATCAGAAAAGGCTTAGAAAACAAGACGCCCCGCACGTCAGATGACTTTGCGCAATGCTGGAAGACGAGTCCCGAAAGACAGCAGCTGTTGAGGGCGATCGAAGACTTTGACAAAAGTTACCCACTCCAAGGCGAACAGCGCAATCTCTTCGCGTTATCGAGGACGAAGGAGAAGTCTAGCAAGCAGCGTCAGAACTCTCCATATACACTTTCCTACTGGGGGCAGGTTCGCCTCTGTATGTGGAGAGATGTGCAACGAATCAAGAACGACCCGAGTGTCTCATTGACAATGCTCGCTGTAAACTTTACCGAAGCAATTATCATCTCTAGTATCTTTTTCAACTTACCCGAAAACACTGCGTCGTTCTTCAAACGAGGAGGAGTCATATTCATGGTCGTAAGTCCACCTCTCTTCTGATGGATGGATGAAGAGGTTTACTCACTGTTCTAGATCATACTTAACGCTTTCGGCAGCATGTTAGAGATTATGAATCTCTATGCCAAACGAACAATCATTGAGAAGGTAAGCTATGTTATTCTACTTATCCATGAGCACTGGGAGTTGACAATTTCCTCAGCACAACCGTTATGCACTATATCATCCCAGCGCCGAAGCACTAGCTTCAATGATCGTGGACATTCCGTATAAAGTTTTAAACTGCATTTTCGTCAACACCACACTCTATTTCATGGCCAACCTCCGTCGAGATGCTGGCTCATTCTTCTTCTTCCTTCTCGTTGGGTTCACTACCGGTCTGTCCATGAGCATGTTCTTCCGACTGCTTGCTTCGATGACCAAGACTCTCGCACAGGCCTTCGCACCGAGTTCCCTTATCCTTTTGATGCTGGTTCTCTACAGCGGCTTTCCCCTACCCGTTCCTTATATGAAGTCATGGATAGGTTGGGTGCGACACATCAACCCTGTATCGTATGGATTTTCGAGCGTGATGAGCAATGAGTTCAACGGTCGATCGTTTGGCTGTTCGTCATTCATTCCATCCGGACTATCCTACGAAAACGCTACACTGGAGCAGCGAGCATGCGCCGTCCAAGGTTCACGACCTGGTGAGGGATTTGTCAGTGGTACCGCATACGTCGAGACTGCATTCCAATACAAATTCAGCGAGCGGTGGCGAAACTATGGCATACTTGTGGCCATAACTTTCGCACTGTTCGTCATCCACCTGGTTATGAGCGAACTGGTTGCTTCCGAGCGCTCCAAGGGCGAGGTTCTGGTATTCCGTCGATCCAAGATGAAGAAGATGGCCAAGCGTCAGAACACGGACGAAGAGGCGGGCGGTGCAACTGCCCATGAAGGCGAGAAGCTTAGCCGCAGCAACAGCTCTAATCGGGAAGTGCAGGAGCAGGTCTCAATCTTCCACTGGGAAAAGGTTACCTATGAAGTGCAGATCAAGGGCGAAACGCGCAAGATTCTTGATGATGTCGACGGATACATCAAGCCTGGCACTCTCACAGCTCTCATGGTATGTATATCTTCACAGAAGGTCAGGATCTAGCTAACAACTACTTAGGGCGTATCTGGTGCAGGCAAGACTACATTACTTGACGTGCTGGCCAGCCGAACTACCATGGGTGTCATCGGTGGTGATATCTTCGTAGACGGCCGACGACGAGACGAGTCCTTTCAACGACAAACTGGCTACTGCATGCAACAAGATATTCATCTGGATACATCGACTGTACGAGAAGCTCTAGAGTTTTCTGCTCTACTGAGACAGCCGCCGGAATATGGTCGTGAAGAGAGATTGGCATATGTCGATCACGTCATCCAGCTCTTGGATATGGAACAGTATGCAGATGCCGTTGTTGGTATTCCAGGATCAGGCCTCAATGTAGAGCGTAAGTACAACAGCTCTTTGTATTTTCATCACCGAGATATATACTGACTGCATCAGAACGCAAACGTCTAACCATTGGAGTTGAGCTCGCCGCCCGTCCGAAGCTACTCCTCTTCCTTGATGAGCCTACATCTGGTCTTGATTCCCAGACATCATGGTCCATCTGTGATCTCATGGAGAAACTGACTAGAGACGGCCAAGCAATTCTGTGCACTGTACACCAGCCATCATCCCTTCTCTTTCAACGATTCGATCGCCTCCTCTTACTCGCCAAAGGTGGACGTACAGTGTACTTTGGCGACATTGGGCGCGACTCCAATATACTCCTCGACTATTTCTACCGCAACGGCGCACCGGCATGTCCTCCTGGCACGAATCCAGCCGAGTACATGCTCGAAGCAATTGGTGCAGCGCCCGGAGCCAAAACCGAGATTGACTGGCCTACGGTCTGGAAGAGCAGTTCAGAATTCGAGCAAGTCCAAATGGAGCTGGAAAAGTTACGCCAACTAGTCAACCAACCCTCCGCTGTTATGGACGCCGCAAAAGGCAGCCACCAAGCCTTCGCCGCATCCTTCGCCGACCAATTTCGCGCCGTCGCTCTCCGCTGTGCCCAACAATACTGGCGAACCCCCTCCTACATGTACTCCAAAGCCATTTTAACTATCGGTTGCTCCCTCATGATCGGCTTCTCCTTCATCGACGGCACAAACACAATGCAAGGCCTGCAAAACCAAATGTTTGGCGTCTTCATCTTCCTCTTCGTCGTCATCCAGCTCATCTACCAAATCCTGCCCATGTGGATCTTGCAGCGCACCCTCTACGAAGCCCGCGAGCGTCAGTCCAAAACGTACGCCTGGCAGGCCTTTGTGCTGTCCAACATCGCCATCGAAATGTTCTGGAACGCTATCATGGCGATTGCTTGCTACTTCGCGTGGTACTATCCCGCGGGCTTGTATCGCAACGCGCAAGCCACGGATTCCGTCAACATCCGCGGTTTCCACACGCTCCTCATCATCATTGCCGTCTTCGTCTTCGCAAGCACCCTCGCACACCTACTCATTGCTGGGTCCCCCAGCGAAGAAATCGCAGGAGCGTACGCGACGTTGCTCACGATTATGATGTACGCTTTCTGCGGCATTCTGGCTTCTAAGGATGATCTCCCGGGATTCTGGATGTTCATGTATCGTGTTAATCCGTTTACGTATCTTGTATCGAGCTTTTTGTCTACGACGCTCGGACAGGCTCCCGCGCATTGTGCGGAGAATGAGTTTCAGAATTTCTTTGCGCCAGAGGGACAGACGTGTGGGGAGTACATGGCGGAGTATATCAGTATGGCTGGAGGGTACCTAAGGGATGCGAATGCGACGGAATGTGGGTACTGTCAGTTGGATAGTACGGACCAGTTCTTGAGCAGGGTGCATGTGAATTGGGATACGAGGTGGAGGGACTTTGGGCTCTTGTGGGTGTACGTTGTGTTTAACATTGGGGCGGCGGTGTTGTTGTATTGGGTATTCCGTGTGCCTAAGGGGAAGAAGAGGCAGTAGATTTCTTCGTTCCTTCCGTTCTTTAGAGTTTAGACCTTAGACTAGTAATACTGTAATGTGTAATTCATCAGATATCAAAAAAATGATCTTGTTGTATTTACTTGGCATCTAGTCAATGTCTCAAAAAAAGTTTTTTACAAGAAATATAAATCGAAGGTGCCACACTTCCGCATTGCTTCCAGCGCTCAACCACGCATGGCAGCTAGGGATGACACATTTTCCAGCAATCATCCCCATCGCGCAGCCCACCTAGCACGCAGCAACCGACCCAGAGAACTTGCAAGCACTCGACGGGCCCGTTGACACAGAATCCGGCTCGTTACCAGGCGTCGTTCCCTTGAACTCTTCGCAAATCTCCTTGACACCCGTAGCACAAGTAGCCGCATCAATCGTAGCCGAGTCACCAAAGTTTGAGTTGATACCCGCAAGCAACTTTCCATTTGACGCTTTGACGCCCTTGATAACGACATGGCGCTCGGCGCTCTCCTTGCAGTTGCCGCAGGCGCGGTAGAGTTTGCCGAAGTTGTCGACAGTGAAGTTTTCGATTGTGACGGTGCCTTTGCCGTTGTGCTGGATCACTTTGTCTTGTGCGGCTGTGGCGCCGCCTCCGATAACTGTGGGGAATTGTTAGTTACATCCTTTTTCTTCTTCTTATTCTTTTTTTCGTTGCTTAAATGAAGCAAGTAAGGGGGTTAAACGTACCGGTAGCATCGCCATCGCCCTTGAGTGTGAGAGCATCTTCACATACAGACACCCACCACACATTCTCAATCGTGCAAGAACCCTCGCAGTGCACACCCTCGATCTGGTCCTTGCCAATAATGGCGTTCTTGAGCGTAGCACCGTCCTTGAGCAGGAACACGGCGTCGGAGTTGCCGCCCTCGGCTTGGCCAGTGCAAGAGACGCCGCGGCCGTATGTCTTGAGGCCTCCGTCAAAGACACCGGTGATTTCCTTGGGTTCGGAGAAGGTCTCAGTGCCGTTGCCCTGCGGCACAGGCAGCGAGCCTCGTTTCATCATTGTGTAAAAGTTTCGGGGGAAGATGCGAGCCGGGCCGGCTGAGGCGGCGAGGGCGAAGCCCAGGATGGAGGCAGCGATGGAAGTCTTCATTTTGATAGTAGTTTTGAGCGTTGAAAAAAAAAGTTCAGAGGTATTCGGTTCGGAAAGAGTGCGATTGGGTTCGACTAGCGAAGGAGGTGCGTCAAGCACAGAAACAGAAAACAGGGACTGAAGGAGTGTGGGGTGTGAAGGACATGTGCTGGCTCGATCAAGAGAGTTGATTTTTCTAGAAAGACGTCTACGCTGTCCCTCTTATACTGCGTACCCACTTCTTCATCTACCCAATGTGTTCTCGAATGCCTACAGCATGTTTTGTTAATGGGGAAATGTTTTGCGTAACTGGGATCTGCGTACAAAGTGGGTTCGTAATCACCCCACTGCTCAGCGTCGGCCTTGAAACCATGTTTTGACTATCAAGACAGTAAAAGCAAAGGTCGATCACCATGTTGCAGGACTATTCATGGTCGTCTTGGCGAAAATGCTCATTTGTTCGAAACACAGTGCGCGGAGGTAGTTAGCCCGGCTGCGGGTGGCGTTTATCACCCTGATCACGCCCGTTTCGGAGGGATCGTGCCAAGACGGTGATGTGTTTTGGCATTGATGCTTGGACTTGTTGAATTGTACCTTCTTAATGAGGGATAGTAAATGCTGGTAGAATCGTAGAAAGGTCTCCCAGTGTGTGTGCATTCTACTGCGTATGTGTTGCATGTATACGCAAGCGTCAGCGCAAGATGCATGTATCCCTACCGACATCCCATAGTCCATCAAAGATGCGAAAATAATCGTATATCCCTTCTTTGACTGCGCGGCATTGACGACCAGTGCAACGCGATGTTCTCAAGAACGCCATTTCGCAAGCCACTTTGGGCTGCATTTTAGGTGCTGACTGAAATAGGTACCGCGCGGCTGGAAGGTGGAAGAATGGGGTTTACGACTGAATCCTTGACAAAAGCAGGGGAAGGCGGCTGGGATTGCGATCAGCGTTGCGATAACGGGTAGGCAAGTTTCACGATGATCAATGAGCGAAAAGAACACCTCAGTCGCATTGTAGCTAAGTCCTTCATGGCATAGAATGCACTTTTCCTAATATTGAAGGTCACAAGTTAGAAGACTGTGGTGACAATACTACGCGTGATCAAATGGTCGTTTCAACCAGGTCTCAAAGTAGGCGCTTATGCTATACATGAGGCTCGAGCAAGAGTGTGGTGGAGTGGAGGTGTGGAGTATATTGTCGTCAGCTAGGACTGTGCACTTCTTAGCTTGGGTCGTCCGGAATGACGTGCTGCACAGAAAAGCTTGGTTTCGTGTCCGTGATAGTAAGGCTAAATTTCTCCTATCTTAGCTATAACTTGACTACCCTTTCCCCATCAGCCTATTTGAAATTGCGACGCGTGTACGAGGGCGCGGACGTTGGGACTAGGGAAAAGGGTCTCCTTGCAACGTCATTTACGTAAGTTGGCTAGAGCGAAAACAGGGTCATGCTACGGTTGCAGCAAGACGAATTAGCGCGCATGAATCTGCCGCTCTGGGTAGTTAGTGATTCTTGGGACTGATAGAAGTTTAAGGCATTGAGCGGCAAGTGAAACACATCGATTCAACCTGAAGATTCCCCGCCCGAAGTTTATCCATTTATGGATTTAGGATTTACCCGTTACTTAAGGCTATGGAATCACTAGGATCTGAGGGAACTTGATATCCGAGCGGTGATTTCCTTGCAGAACACCTATAACATACGATATCTCTATCTAGAAATTTGGACGTCTTTGAATGAACTAAGATGACTGATAGGGTATCCTGCAGCTTGAGTGTGGCTTGAGCGGCAACTGGTGTGGCGTTGGCTGCGGCTTTACCTCGACTATGTCTCTCCCATTATATTACCTAATGAGCCTTGGCTTAGCTATAGTAGGAAAGATGTCAAAGGCAACAATGCCTCGACGCCATCCTCTGGTTCCTGACATGCATCACAAAAGAAAGAAACACACAATCCGAACCTTGTTGAAAGAAAGGGACGGTAATTGTATTCTTGTGTGCTGCCTGAACATAGAGAAAAAGCAAGACAAGACAAGCTCTATGTGGATGACAAAAGGAGATACAGTTGATGGAGATTACGCAATATCATCTCCTTCCACACATACTCCCGGATCTGTGGTATCTTTCATGCCGCACCCCACAACCTCTCTCTTGATGTTCAATCACACCACAACGCCCTGCTCCGAATTTTCATGATGGAAGATCAAGCAACTGACTGCGGGAATCAGGATATGCCCCTGTCTCGATCTAAAATGACTAATAAACATAGGAAAAAAACCACTTGTAATGCCAGTCATAACGCCGTGAATACACAAAATACAAAGGCAATAAGCTAGTGCTTATGCCTGTTCGTTAACATGATTATTTGTCGTAGTCGTCACTGGGATGTGAGCCTTGACGGTGGAAATGTGATCCATATCATCGGTAAGAGTGACGTCAACTGTCTGGCCCTCGGGTATCATTTTGTGGTTGAGTTGCCAACCCGCGCGACGGGCAAGCTCGGCCACTACTACATCGCAATCGCCAAGGAGGTTGATGTCGAAGTTGATGTGGTGAATGGGATCTCGTGAGATGTAAATCTGCGGAATGTCGCGGGGCAGGAAGTTGGGTATCTCAGATACGGGAGCGACCTTCATGCTGGTGCCCATTACAATGACCAAATCTACCTTATCCTTGTCCACATCCTTTAGTCGATCGAAGAAGTCGTTGGGAAGGGCTTCGCCGAAGAAGGTAATATCCGGCTTCATGATCCCCGGCTGGGGAATGTCAAAGGCGCCATCGGATTCGGAGTCTTCATCGCTCGATCGCTTCTTCCTGCTGCCATTGGCATTGGATTGACGTTTGCGCTTCTTGCTGGGTTGGGCTGCGATTTCGTCCTTGCAGCGCTGGCACTCAGCAGGCCGCTGTGCGCGCACATCGTCGAAGATGACTTCACCCGGTACCTTGAACTTGCATTTCCGGCATGTCGCAGTGGCCCAGGAACCATGGCACTGGATAAGCTTATCCTTGCGTATGCCCGCGTGTGCTTCGACATTATCGATATTCTGCGTGTAGTTGGTGAGCAGCTTTTCCTTATCCTGGAGTAGGCGTATGAACTCGTGCGTAGGCGTCCACTTTTCGAGATCGGGTATAATATCACCAGCAAGCGCATAAAAGGTGCGAGGATTCTCGTCAAAGTTGTGAATATCAAAGACCTCCTCGGGCTCGTCATAACCCATCTGCAAGAGTCGCGAGTAGAAACCTGTATTCTTGGAGCGAAAGTCGGGGATGCCGAGGCTCGTCGAGATGCCTGCGCCGGTGATGACCATGATGTTCTTGCGCTCCAGCAGCAGTTTCGCAGCGTCGTCAATGGTCTTGTACTGCTCAATGCGGGGGCGCTTGTTGAGCTCGCGGTTGATGGCCAGGCCAAGCAACTGGTAGAAGTTCTCGTCGGGCGCTTCTTCGAGGAACTTGGGTATCCTGACGCCAAACGCGGTACACAGTTTGCGCGCCGTCATCTTCTCGCTGGTGATGTTTTCCATGACGAACTGGCTGGCGCCAACCTCGTGCAGTCGCTGGCGCAGTCGGCGCGCCTCGTCAGCAGTGCACACATCTTTGCCTGTACAACTGTCAATGGCTGTGGCCAACACCACACAAGGGTCAAACACACCGTCGTTGGAGTACTCGAAGGCTTCAACTTCATCCAGAATCTCCTCATACAGCGAAGCCGAATCCCACACGCCACCATCCTCGTCGTCGTGGTCAGGCGCAGGCGCGTCCTCTTCTTTGGGTTTGGTCGCGCCCCCCGCTGTGTGTTCCGCCTTGCCAGCCGGGGCAGAGGGCGGGGCGGAGTCGTGGACAGCGACGGGTCCCTCTGAGGCGTGGGCAGCCATGATGTCGTTTTCCCGTGCACGCTCACTGTCAACCAATGTAACTCGGCGAGAGTGGAGGAGAAAAGGTGGTCAGATGGGTGAGTTGGGGAGCCTTGGCGCTAACCCGATTTAGGCGATACGGAGATGGCCGCATTTTGATTGTTGTTTGCACGCCATTCTTCCTCCGATGCACCGCCGCGGAGAGTCGTCGCCGTCTCCTTCGCCAATCTCATGCCACCGCAGCATGCAGCATCTTGCGAGAGATTTCTTCGTGCGAGCTGCATCCATGCACGCAGCCGTCCGAGACTGGAAAAATATAGACAAATCACAGCCCAGGATATGCAGCTTTCGCCGTCTTGATATGCTCGTTGGTGGCATGCAGCCACGGATACTACATGTCACTTCTTCGTGTATCGTCAAGTATAAGGCATTCAGCTTTTCGAAAAGGAATCGCGAGGTTTCCTACTCTTCATCCTGCTTCTATCGCTCATGATGACTTTGTTTGCTGCTTCTGCAACTGAGCTGGTCCAGCGTCCACCTGCACTTGACCACAGGTTGCACAAGACTGCCGTGCCAGTCTACCAGCAGCCTTTGTTACGCATAGCCTCGCCTGATTCGCGTCATTGCGGGGCACCAAAATCATACTCTATGGGTCAGTTGAGCGAAACAAACTGTGTACCTTGCCCCGAGAGGCTAGCGACGCTTCCCGTCGAGATAGTCAACCGCATACTATCGGACCTCATCCATCCGCATTGTCGTCTACCAGGCCTCACTGAAACTCAGAGCCAATACAGCTTCACCGAGAAGCAAAAACGCAGTATCAAGGATAAAGAGGATCTCACTCAGCCTGCAGATACTGATCGATGGGCTGCCGATATATTCTCCTTGTGCCTGATCTCGCACCCCTTCAATGCCCTGGCTCTAACATCCTGGGCATGTCATAGGCTGGTTGAAAGCTACTGTGCACATTTGGTCCGCCGATGCAACAGTACCATGTTCAACCTTCCCTTCGCCCATCTTGATAAGTATGGTTCCAACTGTGTCTATCCAGACCTCAGTGGCATTGTGTACCGGCGGCTATGGCTGCAACATGCTCCGCGCAAGTGTGTCTATTGTCAGGCAACGTTGGATTGCTACCCCTTTCCAACAGTCAATCGTATTCTCACTGCCTGCGGAGACTGCTTTTACCGTCAAACCATGGTATGCATTCCTTCAAGTTAATCTTGTAAGAGTCACATGATTAAGTAACAGGCGCAGACGACCGATGAAGTGGAAAGGCAGTACCACCTCTCACCCTCTGCCCTTGCCTCAAATCGAATCAGAGGTAACAGATTACCGTGGGTCTTGCGTGTCGATGTGGAAGCTCTGGCTTTGCAACTCTACCACACACGAGAATTTCATGACGCTCATCCAGAGCAATTCGATAGGCCATGTTTAATATGTGCCATCATTAGGTTTACGCACCAACATGAAGTCGACAAGCCACAACCGAGCAAAAAGATTGCAGCCCGCCAGGGTGGAAGGAGGACAAGGATGCGCTCAACGCGGTCGTGACGATCCTATTCTCTTTTTCACTTTCTTTTAGTATAAGAAGAATTTCTGTTCTTTGATCAGTCACTGAATGGAAAAAGAATTTCCGTAACGTAGATGGATTCACAGATCTTCTCCACTACGAACTAGGATTACTAGTAAGATTTGATTTTCCTCTCTTACTTTTCTGCGATCTAGCTTTGGTGCTGAGGGCGGACGAGGTGAAAATTCCATTGCTGCAACCCTGAAGAACAATCGACTTGTAACCGCCTACTTCATCTAGTGATGTCGAGAGTATGTGAGAAGATCAGATTACTTGAGTTTGATGATTCCAAAGAAGCGCAAAGTGGGGTGAAGTTGACTGTGGGGTAGTACTCACATGCTAGCGCGCCGCGCTAAGCACAGCGCGTTTTCTTCGCAATAGACGCGACTGCCCCACATTCACGCACTATCAAGACACCAAACGCCGTCATTCGCACTCCGTACCCAGGACAAGCCTCGGTGTAGGCTACAAAATGCTTGATATCCACCGCCATGATCCTGCACAGGATACAAAGGTTTTCTTTTCACACAGCATTCTACCGTCCTATGTTGATCCGCAAAATGTCTCGACCAAAAAGAAGCCATTCTCTGCATTGAACAAGCAAAGATACAGCCACACCCTCGACTTGATACTCCCGGAAGAAATCTATGAGCTTTTGAAAGATGGATTGCAGCGGAATGACGGTCCAGCAAGAGCACGGTATGCACGTGTACATATGAAGCTTGGAGAAATATTGGAAAAAGAGTTCCTGGAAGGGTACATCAAGCAAGGAAGCATTGCGATGCTGAGTGAAGGCCGACCACTTGTAGACGATCGGTTTGAGCTCTATGAGGGTATTCTACGGATGGAGCTCACACGTCCAACGTATGAACGATGCGGTTTGCATGGCACACCGATTGAAGACGGCGGAAAGAAACATCAAAAGCAACGGTGGATCGTCGAGTACGACTTGCGCGCCAATTCGGCTAAGCATGGCAAGAGTGGCTTCTCAAGACTAGAGTGGGCATGCAAGAACGTTCTTGATCGTTCGCTTACTTGGCTATTTTATAACTTCAATCCTTCGTCTGCCGAGTCGCTGGCTGAAGGAAAAGAATTCATTTCGAAACACTCGCCTTGGTTACACGACATTGTACCTGAGCAGTCGAGTTTGCGTGAGGTGCTTGTGCCGCACTTTTCCACCAGCGAACTCGCAGACTTGTACGCGGAGGAAGATGCGCTGGGCTTGTTGGAATACCTCTACATGCTCAGTCTCGATTCGCCGCGCGTTAGAAAAGGGGACGACATAAATCACCATCTGTCAAGATACGAGGTGCCAGATTTTGGTAAAGGCGTAGGGTCATGTAATATGGTCGTCGTGCGCTGGAAGGGGTTTATACCTCCGGCTTTCGTTCGCAGTCTCTTCCTTGCTATCCGCAAAGATGCGTTCAAAAATAAAAGGAGGGGAAATGGCGCGCAAGGAGACGTCGGTATGGAAGGAAGGAGTATTGTCGAGGGAAGTGAAGGACAGTGGTTTGCTATGAGCGCAAGTGGTTTTGGGGGTATAAATTCCTGGACAATCATGCAGTTTGCAGATCGGCAGACACTGACATGGGAGGTGGAGACTTAGGATTTGTAGTGAAGATAAGAATATTTTTACTCATAACGCTGCTGAACGCAGCTCTCACTACTGATTCTCTTTGGTTTTCTCAACAGAGAAGGGCGGGTCACTTCTCTGCCATCCAAAGACTCTCATGCACCAGATGTCAGTTCGGGATACGAATTAATAATAGTGACACTACCGTCTCATACGATAGTACCACATGTTCATGTTGATCCACTTCTATTGCCAAGTCGTATATTCACCACTTGCTACCTTCCATCGTCCAACGCCTCTTCCCAAGCCAGCAGCATGCATCATGTATTCCCTCTACTGAAAATAGCTACCCACCTGAATCTCTAGATAGTGGCGTAAGATAACTCACTCCCTCCAATCCACTCGCGACTCTGCATCAACTGCATCATGCCTCAACTGCATCGTATCTCAACTGCCGTCCGCCCAACTCAGTCGCCCGTAAAGCCACATCCTGCATGGTCAACCCTTTCCTACAAGTCCATCCTCAATCACCTGACCATACAGCCCAAGACCCACATCCACCCTCCCCACATACACCCAGCCCACTGCCCTGGCGCGCCCCCCCAATTCCCAAACCAGAAATATCAAACGAACACATACCCTGCAAGCTGAGTTTACCTACCACACTGGACCCTGTTCAAAAACAAGTTCTGCAAAAAGTTCTATGTATAGTAGTTTTTTTAAAACTCTTCTACAAGGTTTTTTTTCTTGAATGCAAACTCCACATTCACCGGTGCTGCTGCTGCTGCCCTTTCCACTTCCTTCAGACGGGGCAAGGATGGGGGGGGGTTAAGGTAATGGACGTTTGTGGGTCGGAAGAAGAGGCTGCGCAGGACCACACATCGGTGGTTGTGGAGATCGGAGCATGCTGGCATGCTAGGGCTGGAAGGGTGGGGGGAGGGAGGGGGCCTGATGGGTTTAGGTAAGGGGATCCACATTTTGGGGATTGCTTGTACTCGGGGTCTGTGGGAAGGATGCTTGCAGTGAATTTCACGTAGGTAGCAAGTTTTCTCGTGTCTGTGTGTGTGTGTCTTTTTTTTGAGGGGGGGGAATGTGAAGTTTGAGTCATGAAGATTGGGATTTCGCATGTTCCGGATAACGACAAATACGATAGCCATGTGTTTTGAGATAGGGGCTTGGCAGTTCGTATCTTTAGTGTACGATCGAAGTACCGAAGCTTTGCCAGTGAGGCTGATTTAGTTTAGTTAGCTAGTTGGCTGAGCCAAGATCGTTCTTGCGCACTGCTCGGTGCTATCGATCCGTATCTGCTAGTTGAGCGCTGGGGGGCGTACGGCATGCCGAAAGTTTAACGCCACTGACTTGTCTTGAACGCCCGTTCCGGTGCAAGAGCGGATGCTGCAGAGATTGAGTTTGGGAAAGGGGAAGAATGGTGAGCATGTCCATGTGCGTGTCAGTGTATCTCGGTGTCCGACTCAAAATGGGAATAAGAAAGTTGACTAGACAGGGCAATGATGTCGATGCGGGAAGAATAAGCGACGGAGGATTTTTGTTTCTAGGCAGTGCTAGTCCTAGTTGCTAGTAATACTACGTAGTATCCAGTCTACACGCGCTTTCCCAATATTACCCTACACTGCCCCAAAAAACGCCTGCATCGAATGGAGTTGGCAAAAATCCACATGTCAGCACATTGTTGGATTGCGCGTATACAGGGAGTCCAATCCCACGGTCGCACTTCCCCGGTAGCGAGCAAGCCACCAAAAGCGAACAACAAAATAGCCCGGCGAAGGGGTGTAGGCACTTGACTAAGCCCTATCCTATCAAACCCCCCTTACTGGTTATCCATGCTTGCATACCTCCATACCATGTCTAATAAGGCGCCCGTAAGACTTTACTCCAGCCACATCAGACAGATAGCGAAGGAGAAAAACAAGCTCTACGAGTTTCATTGGGAGGCTGCTATGCGCCAGCTGTGCAAGACATCGTGATAGGAAATAGAAGAGAGAGAGGAGCGAGGAGTATTGGTTGGGCTTAGACGTCATACGACCATTTTTGTAAGCCAAGAGGCAGAGCGAAAAGGGCATACGATACGGTGCGATGCGATGCGATGCCAAAGGCAGCAGCTTCGCTGGCATTTGCTGACGGAGGCGTAGGAATGTGCAGCGAGGAACACCGATACTGCAAGGCGACAGAGACAGAGGGACCTCACGCCACACGGATGCCTATATAGGAACGCCGATTCTTGCCTTTTTCTCTTTCGGGTTCGAACGCGCTTGTGCGTAGGTTATGCAGCGCCGGTGTGAACGCAGGAACGTGGTGGAAGAAAGTTATTTTGGACTTGCGCTTGTTGTTGGCATACCATTCTTTGCAAGTCAAACAGAGCGACGATCTCTTTTCCAAAATGTTAATGGACTACTACTATGCGCTGATTACCCTTTTCATATGATATCCACCCAATTATTTTTTTCTGGGATTTGTCAAATGCTCCGACTGGAACAGGTACCCATGACGCGCACACATGTCTAGTATGGAGATTCGACGAGAATAGGGCATCTCGCTAGCGAAGCCTGGCAGTGGGGAACGGCGGGATGTGCGGTTTTTTTTCGGACGTCGGTGAGGAGATCCAGAGATCCATGCCGGCGATCTGGAGCTTTACTTCGACTCGAGACCATCTAGTCTTGCCCATCTTTTGTTTTATGCCCAACTTGCTTTCACCCCTTTTTCTTGGGGGCACTGTGTCGAAGATTGGTTTTTTCTCTGGGGTTGCAAGCCACTTTGCACATGCTGATTTCTCGTTTTGTGTAGCGAGACGTAAGAGCGAATGAGGCGTTGCGACGTTTTTTTGTTTTGCAAACGCCATGCGTTAGCCAACACGATGATGGGGCGCGCGCGAGCGTCAGCACGACCCACGCGCTCCCGTGTTGCCAACCTGTCTTTTTGTTCGACCATGGAGGGGGCGACAGGGTACACCTAGTACGCTGGCTATGATTCTCGTGTTGTTCCGTTGTTCTTCACTTTTGTTGGACGGAAGCGAGATGCAAGGCGGCCATGTCGTGTCAAGTGCTGGGTCTGTTAAGACAGGGGAAAACGACATAAGCCGTGTACCCGTGAGCCAGGACTCTGGTTGCGTGCGTGGGGCTGAGGAGTGGGTGGGATGGAATGTATTCGCAGCAGGCAGCGACACCTCGGCCCTGGTCCCAAGGCGTCAGCATGGATGGGGCATTGCTTTGGGGGCAAGGCTGACCGGTACCAGGCCATCTGTATCTTTTTTTTGTTGGTCCCCGAGGCGGTAGAACATTCCGTCTGAGCCGGCATAGGATTCGCTGAGGATTCGCTTACGGGACCGTTTCGGCGTCCTCAGCTTGACGTAGCTGAGGGATACTAATGCAGGGCACTTGCGAGGCGAGGTTGCCTACCCGGGATAGTACAGCCTCACAGCATGTATACAGTGGCTTTGCTTGCTTGTTTGGTGAGAATGCACGACAAGCGCACAGGGAAACAAGGGCGCTAAGCGCATGCACGTGGGTGAAGTGTATGAGAATAGAGATTATCATTGGATTGGTATTCCGGGTCATTATGTACAGTATATCGTAATGCATGTAAGCAACGAACGCTCAGTAAACAACAGTAAAAACAGGAAAAGAGTAGGTCAATGGTCTAAGCCAGTCTAGTTCCACCAGTAGTGTCCACCGTGCTTCTTGCACTCAGTCACTGAAGGGGCGGGAGGTGCCGTCGTGGTCCTGGTGAAAGTAGCGCCATAGGTCTTGGTTGTGGTGGTAGTAGTGAAGCTGAACTTGACCTTTGTCTTGGTAGGGGTAGGTAGGGTAGTCGTCCTGGTAAGAATACCAGACAGAACAGTGGGAGGAGGGATCGTCGAGGTGACCTCGGTTGATTGCAGCACAGTCTCGGTGGTAGTGATGGCTGCGGCAGTCTGGGTAACGGTTGTGGAGACGGGCGTCTGGAAAGTGATAGTGGTGGTGGGAGCATCAGGTGCACGGCGGTTGACGCTCTTGGCCGCCTCGCGCTTCTGCTTTGCGGCCTCGATGCGAGCACGCACCCACTCAACGTCAGCCACACGATCGGCCCTGGGAGCCCAGCGGCGGGCCTGAGGAATGACTGTAGGAGTCACCAACGCTGCAGGGTGGATCTTGGTAGGCGAGTATTCGCAGGGCTTGTCAGGCTTGCCAGTGTGGGGTCGGCTGGTGCAGGTTGGAGTGACGGTCTTTGTGGTGTAAACGAATTGCTTCGTAGTCGAGACCTTTGTTCGTGTCATGGTCTTGGTGGATGTGGTAGTCACTGCCTTGGGGGTGATAGTCTTAATCTTCTTGGCCGTTCCACTGGGCATGGTGACGGTCGAGAAGGGACCGACAGTGATAGTGTCCGTCGACGTCGTAATATCAGTTTGAGTGATGGTAGGAGTAGTGATGACAGACATAGTCACTGTTGGGGTGAAAGTAGTAGTGACCTGTGAGCCCACAGTCAAGTAGAGATCTAGAATAGTTAGCATCAAGTTGGGGTGAAGAGTGTATGAGACGTACCTCTTTGCCATGCAAAAGGCTGACCACCTTTGCCGTTGTTTCCCAACACCAAGAGGAGCCAGTGTCCAGAGTTCATCTGGTTCTTCTTGATGGGACATGTCGACAGTTTGTTCTCGTCTGCAGGGGTAGTGAGGATCTCGTCACACAAGAACTCAGTCTCCCCCGGCGTATCCTCGGGTGCAACGAGAAGCACATCTGCCTTGTCGTCGTTGCAGCCTTGGAAGTAAGAGACAGCACTAAAGGCCTCAGTGGATTGAGAGTCGATGAAGTAATGTCCCTCATCGATAAAGTCAACACCGTAGGAGTAGCAGATGCCCCCTGGGGTTGAGTCTTCAGAGCTAACGAGCGGGATAGACGCAGCCGCCAAAGTGAGGAAGATAGAACGAGAGTACATGTTGCAGGTATTGTGCAATATGGATCCAAACGAGAGAAGTGATTACCACACGAGGAGTGGCCTTGAAAGCTCCAGGGCCACGGCCTCTTTTTGTACCTGTGTGGCTATCAGACTGAGCAAAATTCTTCAAGCATGGCTTATTTCTTGCAGTCTCTGACTGCAACCGTATCGCCCAGTAGGTTTGCTCAGACCACCAGTGTTCCGCTAATACCTCTTGTCGTCCATGTCCAGAATGGGACTAAGCCACAACCAGGCGAACCGGTGGCAGACGCCGATACGATGCAGGCGGAACAGACGGACAGCGTGTCGTAAAGATGGCATAATCGATCCACGACCCATGCATATTCACATCCTAGTGTTTACTACAAGAGACTATTCTTGCAGCGCAAAAAAGGATAGTGGTTGGTGGCACGTGGGGGGCGGAGACAAGCCGCAGTTACGGAAGCCACTCGGGATGGGTACCCCTGCTTAGCGCCTTTGACCCCTGGACCGATCTTTGTTCACGTCACTCCACTCGGCCCCGACGTCCGCCATGCTGCTTACACCCTCTAACCTTGTCCTAAAAGTTATTGATAGCTGTCGTTCGCTTGTCGTGGCGCCTTGGGCGGTCACAGCCGATTCGACACGCTTCCTTCAGCCACACTTGTCCATCTTCCACCGTTTACGCCCTGGTCTATTCGGGCATGCAGAGCGGGTTTACGAAGGCTGTGGGTGGACGATTGCTAGGACTGCTAGTTCACGCTTTGCCAGCCATCGCCGCCTCGGCAATCTATGTATTAGCATTTACCACGGTTGTTAGCCGCACTTGGACTGCCTGGAGACCCGAATAATCGTCTGAACTAGGTGTAGAGCCATCCAACACCCTGACACGGTCAAGAAGCACATCATGCCTATGTGGTCACCATGCAGGCGGCAGCAAGGCGCCAAGCAGCGACAACAAGACAATCGCCCTGGATGGACCCCACAGCAGCTGACAATGATTCTGATGTGTCCCTGGCCCTGGACTCAACTCAACCCTCTGTTCGAATAGTAAGACTGTTTGTACAACTCCACCTCTCCATCTAAGCCACCAATTGTATAGGTACTGCCGCCTTTTTTTTGTTCGGTCAGCCTTACGCAGTCATAATCTTTGAGCAATGGCGTCATGGCGTGCGACTGGCTGCAATATCTTGTGGTCATTACAAAGTCTACCGCACATGACTATTTTAGTAACAATTACCGGTTACAGCCTCCCGAGGGAGCCTCCCGCAGCACCGGATCATGAGGTCGCCATTCAATACTGCATCTGGCATAGCCATGCTACACCGTATCCGCTAATGCCTGCGAACTCGGTGCTTTTTCACCCCTGGCTTGCAGATGCTCCTGGCCTCGTTCTAAGTGCATACCTTACACGAGTCCCACCCTTTTACCGATAGCCTTCTCACGTGAGACACCGGTCCTGATAGGCGCCCAGTAGGCTCCAGCAGCCAACCAAGACTTTGTGGAGTGTGTCGACCCGCGTTTCAATAGATCCTGCACCCTGCTAGGGACCCTCATCTTACGCGAGCGGTGGGTTCTGAGCCTCATAAAAAGATTCTACAACTCTCTCACATGCTCATCATTCACCGCTCCGGGTAAGTTTCAACCGCCACAAAGATAGCGATGAATCCAGGCCCCATAACTGGGAATCCGAATGCGGTTCTGAACCCGGGCGCCGCCTAATACCTTGACCTCAACCGCTTGGCTTTACTGCTGTTCAACTACCGACATGCTCGTGAGTGCGCCGCCACCACTTCTAGTCTTCAGCTGCTGGGCTGAGTTGGCTCCTTGATGACAAAGTTCGCCGAATCAGGATTGGAAGTAGGATTCTATTGGTCGCCTTCTGGATGACCCGCTCGTGTACTAATGTGGATACCCAAGGCTACGGTGCCTATTCGCTGATCCTGCCTTCTAGCCTATGTAGGATAGCCCAGAAAGTGGCTTAAGGGAACAATGTTGGTGACACAGCAAGGAGCTAACTGATGTGAGTTTGGATATGTATTCCGAGACATTTCATATAAATGCTATCCGCAGTCAGGTCAATACATGCTCACCATCGATTGAGCTTCCAACTCATTCATCGTTCGTTGGCTTGGTCGTAGCTTCCTTACATATATACTGACCACACTCTCGTTACTGGTATTTTCACATTGCATTCGAACAGCCATGTTGTTCAAATCTCTAGCTGTTTGGCTCTCACTGGGCTCGCTCGCACTAAGCAGTCCTCTACGGGCCGAGCCGTTGGATGCCTCTGACGACTTTCCATCGTTCGAAGAGATTGTCAAGAGGCAAGATGGTGCTTGCACCAACACACCAAGGACGAGGAGCTGCTGGAGTAATGGCTACAGTATCGCCACTGACTTTGATGCCAAATCACCTCCGGATGGAACCACTGTCTTTGTATGTATGCTAGTTGATTCGCTTAGATATATGCTGACAAACTTTTAGTACGACTTTGAAATTTCTAATGTCACAAAGCCGAACCCTGATGGAAGTGGTGGCTCTAGGCCGATGATGCTCATCAATGGCCAATACCCAGGCCCAGTTGTGCGAGCCAAATGGGGTGACACCATCATTGTTAACGTCAAGAACAATCTTGCGCATAACGGAACTGGCATTCACTGGCACGGTATCAGAATGCTCAACTCCTGCCAGGATGATGGAGTCCCCGGTATCACCGAGTGTCCAATTGCTCCTGGAAAGACCCGTCAGTACAAGTTCAGGGCTACCCAATTTGGCACAACCTGGTACCACTCTCATTGGTCTGCTCAATACGGTGATGGCGTTGTTGGCACCATGATCATTGACGGGCCAGCCACTGCCAACTACGATGTCGATCTCGGTACTCTACCCATGACTGATTGGTACTACACCCCGGCCTTAACCCTAAACGAGGTGGCGCAACACTCCAGGACTGGACCTCCTCTTCCTGACAACATTCTTGTCAACGGTACCCATATCAACGCTCTGAATGATAACGGAAAGTATGCTCGCATGAACGTTGTCAAGGGAAAGAAGTACCGCATCCGCCTCATCAACACCTCCGTTGACAACGTTTTCAGTGTGTCTTTGGATGGCCATCCTTTTACTGTCTTGACTTCGGATTTTGTTCCAATCAACACCTTTGTCACCAACCAGTTGACCCTGCAGATTGGTCAGCGTTACGACGTGGTCATTACCGCCAACCAAACCGTCGACAACTACTGGTTCCGCGTAGCCGTCGGTACCAGCTGTAATCGAAACGCCATCACCAGCTCTGGCAAGCAAATGGGTGCCATCCTGCACTACGATGGCGCGTCCGAAACCGCGAACCCCACCTCCACCACCACCGTGGTCATGCGCACAAGCTGTGACGACGAAGCCTCCTCGAACCTCGTCCCCTTTGTCCCCAACCGCGTCCCTCAATCTGTTGTCGCTGACGCCGTCAACCACAAGCTGAACATGACCCACTTCGCAGACCCCACCAAAAACAACCTCTTCCGCTGGCTCATCGACGGCACCCCCCACATCGTCGACTGGAACAACCCCTCTCTCGAAACCGTCCTCGCCGGCTCCCAAAACTTCGGCCCCAACTCAAACGTCCACAAAATGGAAGGCTCCGGCTGGTTCCTCTGGTGGATTCAATCAACAGCCGCCATCCAACTCCCTCACCCCATCCACCTTCACGGCCACGATTACTACATCGTCGGCCGTGGCACAGGCACCTGGGACGGCTCCACCGCAAACCTCAACTTCGAGAACCCTACCCGTCGCGACACTGCTGTGCTCCCCGCCGGCGGATACATGCTCATGGCGTTCCCCGCTGATAACCCGGGCATGTGGATTATGCACTGCCACATTGCGTGGCATGCTAGCCAGGGTCTTTCCATGCAGTTTATGGAGCGCATGAGTGAAATTAAGGGATCCATTGGGGATACTAGTCGTATGACCCAGGGTTGCAATGAGTGGGATCAGTATTGGCCTGCTGGAAGCGCGCCCAATGCTAATAGGCCTTATGAGCAGACTGATTCTGGTATTTAATTTGGAGCGTTTTTCCTTGGGCGAGGGAGAGGTATAGATGAGGCGTTTTGTTTTCGCTTTGAAGGCTTCAACATACCCTTGCTGTCTGTATAATGTGTATATGATGTTGTCGGATTTTATGGGTACATATTTATGAATGAATTGGTCTTCCTCTGGAATCTTTTGATCTTGAATGTGGAGAGTTTGCGTTTTGTTGATATCATTGCTTGAATTCTTTTTTTTTTAAAAAAAAAGAGTGTGGAAAGCGACTGGCAGTTTCGAGTCGAACAAGTAGTACCATTTCTTTCATACCAACTCTTCCTTATTCACTCGTCTAGACATCCCAGATTTGAACTACTGCTCATCAGAAACCTCCCACTCCCTCCTCACCATAATCCATCGCGATCCACAACTATCCATCGAAGCAACATCATCATAATACCCGTCTCCACCTCTACATGCTCTCGACCTACGCTTCCCATCACCCCCAAGCACCACGGTCCGATTAATCGACATGGCAAGGTCCTGTGGCAGCATTTTGGGCCGTGGGACTAGTCGCAGCTCAACACTGTCTTGCGTTGCTCCACTTGCTGCGGCGCTACTAGCATTGGGCATGTCGAAAAGCGACATTCCTGCTGTCTTAAATCCTTGAGTGAAGCCGCGGAGGAGCGGGGTGGCGGCGGACATGAGGTTGTAGGATAGGAGGACGATTTGCCAGGTTACGATCGCGATGATGGCGATGGCCGGGTGGCTCTTGGTGATGAAAGTGAACGAGGCGATGAGGTAGGATATTGAGATGGCGATATTGCTGTGGCATTGGGGTTAGCGGTCGGTATGAGATGATAGATGTGGGGTCTTGTGGTTAACGTACGGTATCCGCGTGGAGAAGGCAAGCATGACGGTGGCTTTGCTTTTCAGAGGTAGTTGCGTGTTGTAGAGGCCTAGTATCGGCAGTGATGTGATGAGTATCTCGGTAACTATGTCGCCAACGGCGACTGCCTGTAGCCATGGGATCTGAGCTGTCAGTGTGCGGTCATATGGAAGTTTTAAATGTGGAGACTTACGAAATCCACACAGTGGTCTTGACCGCGTTCTGGTATGACATGCTCAGCCGGGCAGTGTAGTGAAATTGCTGAAATACTGAACACACCCCATATCACAACGATGAGTAAACCGCCAATAGACATGCGCGAGACATGGATGTTACGTGTGAACACAGCGCGGATCAGGATGAGTATTGAGCATTTTGACAAGGTGAGTGCAGCGTATGATAAGATGCGACTTTTGAAAAAGGACTATCAGCGGTATCAGCTGCAATTTTCCTCAAATAGGGAACTCTGAGCACAAGACTCTTACTGACTTGCTGTACTTGAGATATCTCGATGTTGCTGAGTACGCTGAATGATTTTCCGAGACCGTTCCTGAGTGATTTGAATAGGAAAGCCCACACGCCAAAGCCCGCCAACTATTTCCTAGTCAGCTGAACCATATTGAAGGAATGGTTGACTGAAACTTGGGAACATACATGCGCAAGAGTGACTACAATGTCATCAAGGGCGTGTGTTCGCCATTTCGTGTATCCAAGGCGAACAGCTAGTGTCAGGACAGTGTATATCAACGATAGCACCGAGACAATCCAAATGGTCGCGCTGTGATCATCTGGCGTGACGTGAGTAAAACGGTGCTCTGAAGATCTCACCAAATTATGAGAGGCGAACAAGAATGACATTCTGTTTGCGCATAGTCTGATGAGTTGCAAATGTGAGCATTTATGGACTATCGTGTAGAGAACGCCGTTGGCTTTTGAGTACTTCAAATGCTGTAGCCGTGCGTGTGAGCGATGAGGCACAGACGCATGTTGGATACACAGCTGTGCCACTCATGTCATTCTATCACACGGAAGTTGATGAGCCATAGAAAGATATTCCTGGTGTACAGAGACCCGAGAATATGTTTTGATTCCAGGAATTGCTCCTTCAGGATGTCCTTACAGCACGTTTGATTTGCTAGGTGATAAAAGTCAAGAGACTCGGCTGCTCGCTGTGTATCAGTAGTCGAGGTTATGTGCGCAGTTAAAGGCAGCATTCTAGATTCGTACTGGCGGGTAATGTCGAGCTCTCTTACTTTGATCTCGGCCGCCTTTCCACAGGAACGACTAGCATACTGAAATAAGATGCGTATCGGGTGCTGGAATTCGGGACTGCTTTGATATGAACTAAATCATGCCACACTATCAAACGTGTTCTAGGAAGTTAACCGGATAAATGCGTTCGGGTCCAAGGCCTCGAGATTTGATGAGCGCCTATCAGTGGCAAGAGAAAGTGCAGGTTCCATTGGCGCAAGCTGTTGAGGAGGATTCTTAGTAGCTGCTTGGAAAGCTTGACTCTGATAATCCTACGAATGTCAATTAAAGAAGTGGGACTTCGTGCATACGGCTCAGACTGGACATTCGACCGTGCCTCTCTGATGCATCGGAGGAAGGACCGTTAGAGTAGTATTGTACGCGATCGTGACAAATGAAGGAGGGAATACCTTCTGTAGCTGTCAGAGAAATACCTCCATTGTTGGTGTGGATCTTGAATCTTGCATGTGACGGCGTGACAGATATCCAGTGTAGTACAAGTTGACTTTCATTACGAGTTCCAAACCATGCGAAAAATACGCGGGATGAGTGGAGGTAAGGAGGGAGGTGGCGCGGACGGCACGGGCGGGCGGTTGGGTTAGGCTCGACCCGACAGACGGGGCAGCCGCTGTCCGCAAGCGTTTGGTGGGGGGTAAAGTCTCAATCATATCAGGTCATAATCTTCAGTCAACTTGCTACATGTAGAGTCCGCGGGGACATATTCAGACATATTGTATCTCTTACATATCGCTTATAGAATCTGGTATGGCGTCCAACAGCAGATTTGACTTTTGAAGAGTTCTGTTTGCAATCCTTTGTGCCGCAAACTTTGAGCAAGACAGCCAGGTCGAGCTCTCCCAGTACCCTTCTGCATTTTTGTTTTTGCGTTTAGTTTGCCCTTTCTCCGATAGGAAAGTCATGACAGACATAATGAAGGGTCCGTCAGAGGTGATTCGCTCTCGCGGCAGCATCGAGTTAGTAAACGCGGTTGCTGTAGTCGAAAAACATGGCACTCAGGGCGATGAGCTTGACATGGATCGCATGGGCAAGGTCCAGGTACTGAGGGTATGTTGGAATAAAGATATACGCCGATATTGTATTCAGCTTACATCATCATCAGCGGCAATTCAAATTCCTGTCGATATTCGGCTTCGCAGTGATTCTTGGCAACAGTTGGGAATATTCTTTGATGTATGTTACCCCCTTTCAAACAGAAATGTATGGCTAACAGGCTGAATCTACAGTGGTATCGGTATCTCTCTCTTCAATGGTGGCCCAGCTGGTGGAATTTGGATGCTAGTCTTGGTGTGCTTTGGCATGTTCTTCGTCATGCTTTCGTTTGCCGAAATGGTGTCGATGTGAGTATGGAAAAGGTACGCTTCAATGATAGCCCTGCTCACGTATGCCCAAAGGGCCCCAACAGCTGGTGGTCAGTATCATTGGGTCTCTGAACTGGCGCCAAGGAAGCACCAGAAGTTGCTCAGCTATATCGTTGGTAAGTTCTTGACACTCTGTCGAAATATGCAGCGCTGATGAAGTATATTAGGCTGGCTTTGTGTTATTGGGTGGCAGGTTGGTATGGCCGCTACAGCTTACGCAGTGGCCTCACATATCCAAGGCCTTATTGCGTTGAACATGCCAACCTACGTTGTCACAGGCTGGCATGGTACCCTCCTCTCCATTGGCATTACCATTATTTCGATCGTTTGCAACACCATCCTTGTAAGAAAGCTTCCTCTGATGGAAGGCATTGCACTGGTTCTCCATGTGCTTGGTTTCTTCGCCTTCCTCGTCGTATTATGGGTCATGGGCCCACGTTCCGACAGAGTGTGGACCAAGTTCGAAGATCCTAGCGGCTGGGGCAATACAGGTCTTGCTACCCTTGTTGGCATGCTTGGCCCTATGCTTACTATAGGAAGCGCTGACTTGGCCGTCCATCTAGCGGAAGAAGTAAAGGATGCCGCATGGGTATCTCCTCGGGCTATGGTTGCGACATCTATAGTAAACTATACCTTGGCCTTTGTGATGACAGTCACAGTCTTCTCCACGCTAGGCAACGACCTCTCGACAATTCTCTCGACTCCGCTTGGTCAACCATGGATCCAAATCTTGTTGAATGCGACCGAGTCAAAGGCAGCTACCAACATCATGACAGTGGCTGTGTGCCTGCTGCTTCTGTTCTGTTCGGTCAATCAAGTAACTGCTGCGTCACGCCAGCTGTGGTCTTTTGCACGCGATGAAGGACTCCCGTTTTCAGCATGGCTTGCTTATGTATGTAGTTCTTTGACACTTGAAAGGGTTCTGACTGACAATCTCGACAGGTGCCTCCAGGCTGGGACATTCCAGTCAACGCGGTGATTGTCACGCTGGTGAACTCGTCGTTGCTCTGCCTTATCATCATCGGGTCGACAATTGCTTTCAACATCATCATGGCGCTATCGGGCATTGCCATTTGCTTTTCCAATCTCATCGTCATCGGCTGCATGTTCTGGAAACGGCTTCGCGGAGAACCCCTTCTTCCATCTCGGTTCGATCTCGGAAAATGGGGTTTGGCCATCAATGCAATCGGCATGTGCTATCTTTCCATTGCAATGGTATTTAGCGCCTTCCCTGCGGTACCGAATCCATCGGCTATTGAGATGAACTGGTCCAGCCCCATCTTTGGCTGCTTGATCATCTTCTCAATGAGCTACTATTACGTCGTTGGAAGGCACAACTACAGAGGTCCTGTTGAGTACGTCAAGAGGGATGTGTAGCATATGTAGCTCAAAACATGTGTTGTTGTAGAGTTGGACAATACACCTTGTTCAATGTGGTCTGAATGTTTGTTGTTTGGTGGTGTTTGGTGGCTATCAGGTGGTGTTATGGCGATACGATGAATGATGCAAGATGTAAGCACTGGTTCCGGAAGGGGCAGGCAGGTAGATTAAGCGAGTACGCCACATGTTTATGGTGGAGCTTGGATAGCCGTCTTCCAACGACGGCTTGGTAGCAGAGAACTGTGAGTCACTGATAGTATTTGTTGCAGGAGCAGAGGGGTAATTAAAGCTAGTTACTTCCTGTTAGTAGAAATTCAACCAAGCAATCTCACACATTGTCAACATGCCTCTAGAACTACGACCCATGACGGCTGACGACGCTTTGTCTTGGACACGCGTTCGCAGTACCGCCTACTACGGGCCTACGCATGACGTGCTGCACAACGGGCCGATACGCGAGTCGTCTATACGCGGAGCAGCTGAGGAGCGAAAGGGCGAGTTACAGAAGCAGGTGGCAAACATGTGGTACTGGAAGGTTGTCGATACGGATGCAGCGCCAAGTCCTGATGACCCTACGGACAATGGTGGACGAACGATAGCCATTTCGGTGTGGAGTATGAATAATGTTGATGGAGCGGAGAAGTCGGCAGCACCAGGTTTCTTGCCCCCCGAGCTACGTCTAGATGCGCTGGGCTCGCTGTTCCAACCGCTGCGGGTGGCGCAGGAAAGCATCATGGGGGCTGAGAAGCCGTTCTTCAAGCTGAATCAGCTGGCAACACATCCCGAGTACCAAGGGCGTGGAGCAGCAAGTATTATGTTGGACTGGGGACTAGGCAAGGCGGATGAAGAGGGGTTGGTGGTGTACTTGGATGCGACAGAAAAGGCACGGCCGCTGTATGAAAGACGAGGGTTCAAGGTGGTGAAGGCGATTGAGTGGGATCGGGTGCCGTGGGGAGGCGAGGGCAAGGACTGTCATTCGTGCATGGTGCGCGAGGTTCGAAGTCGGTAGAGGACATTTGTGTTTATTTGTAGTTATTCATGGTCAAAAGATTAAATTTCTTTCTTTTTGGCAGTCAGTTTTGATACTTGGCAGGACTATTACACTACCACTACACCCACACCCACAGCACTGGACCGGCTAGTTTCCCGAAATAACCGAAGCTAGCCGGGGTCAGAACACAATAAGACATGTGCTAAGGCGCCCTCGCCCTCCCCGCAAGCCAGGCGCCCCAGGTTGGCGGGACTGGCAGAGAGCATCATTGGTACCAGACGCTGCAGTGCTGGTCGTCTTTAGTGGCCGGTACACATACATACACAGGTACATCAAGTCTATGTGAGTGTGCAGCCTCGGCGCAGAGTGACGTAGCCCTCGTCTTTCTGGGGGCCCTTTGGCGATGCGCGCAATCGGTTCCACAGCTGGACCTCTCCTAGACATTACCCGCCCCAGCGGCACAGCCTGTCGCCCGTTATTCCGCGCGTGCCCACGCGGCTTAGAGCCATCTGGCGATGCAGTTGCCAGCCAGGGAGCCTGACTCGCCGAGTCGCATCTCTCCACCAAACCTTGGACGCTTGCTCAACCTCATCCCCGAACGCGCTCGTTGCATCCACCCACCCACTCACGCGCTTCTCCCCCTCCACCCTGACTTTGTTTCCTTCTTCCCACCGTCCCACCCTAGCCGCCGACCGCATGTCCCCGCAGGCCTGATCCAGCGGCCATGGCACGCAGCGCGCGGAAGCGCATCTCATACGGTACGTGCTGCTGGCTGTAATGCCCCGACCCGACCATCGCTGACCTCATGCCTGCGCAGTCCTGCCACTTGCAAACTCGGCCGGAGGACACAGGCTTGGAGTCAATGGCTTGGCCGTCGACCCTCACAACGCCATCCTCTACTCGGGCGGTCGTGATGGCGTAATATGCGCCTGGGACCTGCATCTCGACCTGCACCGCTCCCATGACGACAACGACGACCGCGACCCTTTTGCCGATCCCAGTCCCCCGGACTTCAAGCCCCCGCCCACCCAGTTTCGCCAGCAGGTCCAGGCCCACACCCACTGGATCAACGACATTGTCCTCGCCCAAGACAACTCGGCCCTCGTCTCTGCCTCGTCCGACATCACCGTCAAAGTCTGGCGCCCAGCTGCTACCGACAAGCTCCCGCCCCAGACTATCGGCCTGCACACCGACTATGTCAAGCGCGTCGCATCGCCCGGTGGGAATGAGAACTGGATTGCCTCGGGCGGTCTTGATCGCAAAATTAGCCTATGGGACCTAAATGGCGCTGGCAAGAAGCTCGAAATTGCCGTCGGCGACGATGAAAACACGGCAAAGGGCTCCGTATACGCCCTCGCAGTAACACCCAACCTCGTTGCCAGTGGAGGACCAGAAAGCATCGTCCGCGTCTGGGACTCGCGATCGGGAAAGCGCATTACAAAGTTTGTTGGACATACGGACAATGTGCGCGATATCCTCCTAGCCCAGGATGGCGATATGATCTTGACCGGCTCCTCGGACCAGACGGTCAAAGTTTGGTCCATGACAGCCGGTCGCTGCATGTACACGCTCACTATGCACAACGACAGCGTATGGTCGCTCCACTCTAACTCGCCAACTCTTGATACTTTTTACTCGTCCGATCGATCGGGTATCGTGGCCAAGAGCGATGTCCGCAACTGTGCCGAGATGGATGAGGGTCTCTCCGTGGCCGTATGTCAAGAGCACGAGGGTGTCAACAAGATCATCGCAGCCGGCAACTACATCTGGACAGCAACATCCAGCTCCAGCATCAACCGCTGGCAAGATGTTGAGACGGCAGCCGAAATCGAGCTACCAGAATCGTACAAATGGCACAGGAACAGTGTGTCAACAATGCGATCGCGGAGTCCTCCAACCAATGGTGCAACCCCCAAGATTCCACTCAAAGCCCTGTTACGCATGTCCAATACTGCTCCATTTCCTCAGGCCCTTGCCACAAAGGATACTGATGCAGTTACCGTAGCAAGTGGGCGGAAACCTGTAGACGCCTTGACAGCGGCCGATCCTACAGCTGTGGGGACTGTTCGTCCGCTGCCAGATTTTACTATCGAAGGCCAAAACGGACTCATCAAGCACCATCTTCTCAACGATCGCCGAAGAGTCCTCACCCTTGATACTGCAGGAGAAGTCGTCTTGTGGGATCTATTAAAGGTATGTGTTAGTTTTATCATTATTCGAGTCCAGCGCCTAACACTCAGTAGTGCGTGCCCATCAAGTCGTTTGGAAAGAAACATATGGAAGACGTCTTGCCCGAGGTCAACACCCAAGATAGCGTTGCCCACTGGTGTGCGGTCGATACGAGGATAGGGACCTTGACGTGCATGCTAGAAGAAAACTACTGTTTTGATGCAGAAACATATGCAGACGAGCTAGATCTAGAGGATGATATCGAATTCCGGGAAGACCATAGGAGTAAGCATCTTGAGATTTTTGACAGAAACTCGCTAACATAACGTAGTAAACCTTGGAAAGTGGATCTTGAGATATCTCTTTTCTAATCTCATCGACGAAGAAATCAAACGCGACGAAGTGGCGCGCGCTGAGTTGCTCAAGCAAAAGGAGGAGGAGCCGCAGGCTGGCCGTCCTACCAACATTAAGCTCCCAGATATGAGCATCAATGGCTGGAAGGATGCGATGTCCGGGCCTACTTCAGCTTCCACCATCAAGGCTGAAAATGGATTCCGCTTACCCCATACACCGGGTCTAGCCATCGGCCTGGCAACCCCCATGACAGGACCAGGAAGTGCAGGGCGCAACTCGACCACGGCTGTCCTGACTCCCACCAAAGAAGAGGGTGTGCAGTTGGAAAAGATCCAGACGTCAGAAGGCGATTATTTTGGTTCGGCTCCTGAGACCAACGGAAATGGTAAAGCTGCCGAGACATCAAAAGAAGGTTCAACCGATTCCAAGGAGGAGGCTGTTCAATCACCCGCTGAAACAGACACTCCGTCCAAGAAGGGTAAAGGCATGTTTGGCAAAAAGTTCAACATGTCATTTAACATGAAGAAGTTTAGCACTGGTACAGCCGTGCCCGAGCCCGCCAAGCCGGCTGTCGATGAAAAGGCAGAGGACAGCGATTCGCACTCTACCAAGACTGACGAAAAGACGTTTGAAGACAACTTTTTTGGTGTCATTCAGAAGATACGACAGAGCTACGAGGAGCAGCTGGCAGCAGGCGAGACACGGCTGGATTCAGCCATTGCACCGAGCTTGCCAAACGAAACGCCTGTTCTGAAGCCGCCAGCCATGACGACCATTCTTATCCAAGAGGATCGTCCCGACTCGGGTGGTGTTGCGGATTTGTTCGAGGGCAAAGTGGGTACATTGGCCTCGCAGGCTGATTTGATTGAAAAAGCTGCACCAATGTGGTTGGCCGAGGTCTTACTACGGGTGAGTTCCAACCTTGATGTCCACTTTGAATAACTAAATTGTACTAACCAATACGCAGAACCAACTCCCGCCCAAGGACATTGTCAAAGTATCCTTTGTCCTCGAGCCCTTTGCCAACGCCTTGCCATCTATTTCTGCCGATGGGTACATTCCCTTTGCTCTTCCCTTTGAGACTGCGGCCCAGGCTAATTCGGCACTCAGCAACAATCGTCTCAATGCAAATCGCATGCTGCGCGCCCGCAAGATTCTCGGCTACGTCGCTGAGCGCATCGAGCCGCAGCCAAGCAAGGAGCAGCTCGAGAAGATGAAGGCGGATGATGAGACGCCCATGAGACCGGAGGAGTATCTGGAGCTGTATTGTAATGGACAGGTAAGTTTTTCTTCTCCCCTCTTGGTATCGTGTGTATAGGCTATGGAACTAACGTCATCAAGCTCATCTCCCCTACAATGACTCTAGCCAGTATCCGCGCGCACGTCTGGCGCGGAGGCGGCGACGTCATTCTCTACTACAAGGCAAATGGCTGCAAGGAAATCAAGCCCTTCCCGCCATACCCAGGCCCACAATCTGGCACCGCTCCTCCCACTAATTACGGACTTAAACCTGGTGTTGCGTCATCTGCACCTGGAAGTAGTAATGCTAGTGAGGGCAAGCAGAGTAGCGAGGCTGAGAGGAGAAGTGCAACTGGTAGTAATGCAGTGTTTGGGCCTTAGAGATAGGGAGGCTAGGAATTCTTGTGTGGAGTTTTTTTGGATAGCTGACATGTGTGTTTGTATAGTGCCACACCGTTATGTTTATATATATGTGTGTGTGTGTTTTGGAGCATGTAGAAAACTCTACAAGTTTTCATGTCCGAGACGTGGTTGGTGTACTGTGTACATTGATATCAAGTCCTTCCTGTGATGTCCTTTTTCTTGCTTCCCGGTGGTATATATATATACACTTTCTATAATATTTATATACATATGTACAATCACTCCTGTTCTACACCTCCCAGCAGATTACTAGCCCACTGATATGAACCCAGGAAGATGGCTCCGCCAACACTAATCCAACCTACACGCGGTCCCAACCCCGCAAAGAATGCCCTAGGGCCCGATTCCCGCATGATACTCCTCAGCATACTAACCATGGGTTGTTTCTCCCTCGCCAGCATCATCCTCGTCTTAAGCACATCCAACGGCGTCGTCACCGCCGCAGCTACCGCCCCGGCCACACTCCCCAGCACACCCCCCTCCAACCCACTCACCTGCGCTCTCCCCGTTCGTCTCGTCCGCCACCCCTTCATCGCCTCCCAGAGCGGAAACTGAATCACGGTAAACGGCACCTCCCTCATAATCGTAATCCCCCACCCGCGGTACAATTCCCGCCACACATGCAGCACCCCTCTCTCGCGCCGTTGCCCCAGGATATGCATCAGCGCACTCCGCGACGACGGAAACTGACTCGCCTGCGCCCGCTGCTTCACGACTTCCGTCGGCACGCGCACCGCACACGCTGCTACCTCGCCCAGACTCGCCGCAGCCATATGTACAACCGCTGCATCCTTACCCTTCCCACCATTGTAAAGTCGCTTCACGCCATCGTATGTAACGAAGAATAAGGCTGCGCCCGGCGCGGACCCGACAATCGCACTCCCGACACCGCGGTATATACCGTTGAAGCCGCCGCTTGCGGCGAATCCGGATGAGGATTGGAGGCGCGTTTTTAGTGTGTCGAGGGGGTAGAGGGAGAGATCGACGGTTGTGCCTGATAGTCCGCCTGCCTGGTGTTCAATTAGCAATGGTTACTTTGGGGGGGAGGAGACGTTACGAGTAAAGAAACTAAATACGGTGATTCAACCCATGGTTTGTGCCGCGGTGATGCGGTGGGAGATGGCTGTGGCATTGCAAATTGAAAGCTGTTGGAAGGGAAAAAAAAGTTCCGAGGTTGAGATGATGACGGAATCTGAGGGTTGAGTATTTCGGGGAGATTTCGGAGGTGGGGGTTGCACGGCTGCACGAACGGGGTGTCTGTGCGGGGGTGTTAGCGTGGGGAGCTTGAGCTTGGGGGTTTTTACCCTGCATTTTATGGGTGGGCGAATCGGTTCGGTTTGACGTCTTTGAAGTGGGTTTGAGACGGGGATTTTCAACGTCACGAATTTGATAGGTAGAAGAGGGTATTTTGAGTTTCGGAGAATGAAGAGGGGTATGGAGGAGTGATATCATGAGTGGTACTAGTATTAATGTGAGGTGCTTGGCCAGCACGAGATGCGGTCAGCAAGAGATAGGTGAGGGCCAGGGGGATGGCGAGGCGCAAGGTAGTGAGGTTGTGGAAGGGGTGGAGAATGATGGATCAGAAGATGAAGGTGATGCTGTTCAGTCTTCCAGCCCATCACCCTCCAACATTTCATCTTCGTCATCGTCTCCATCATCAGCTACTCAACGTCTACGAAACACTCACCACACAAGCTGTGTGCAAGAAGCACAACTCTCGCCAGATGGAAGCTGCATCTTCACCTCGGACTACAACCGTTCCTTCTCCGTCTATCCTGTCTCCAACGACATTGGATCCCAGACCAGCGCCCAGAGCCTCACGCCCTATGCGTCTTTCCCCTCGCCTAACCCCATCTGGGCCTTTGCTGCCAACCCACTCTTCAACTTGCAAGACGCCAATAGCACAACCGTGCTTGTCAGTCGTCGAGACTCTTACGTCACATTACACAATGCCCTATGGGACATTTCTCGAACCTACACCCACGAGGAAAATCCGCCTCCAGCTCCCAGACCAGTCGACATCTCGACTCCCCTTGCTTCATACAAACTAATCAACAACCTGACCGAAGCCGTCACCGCGCCCATCAGTCTGACATATTCCCACGATGGCGCCCACTTCTTCGGTGGCTCCCAGGATAAAATCGTAATTTTTGACCTGCAAGAAACCAACAAACCCATCCACACAATCGCAACCATACCTGCCCGCCGCAACAAACTCAAAGGCGGAGGCCGCGGCTTCAAAGGATACATCTCAGCGCTATCCCTCTCCCCACCCTCACCATCTTCGCGCGACGGCTTCCTAGCCGCCGGATCACGCACCCGCCACATCGGCATCTACGATCCCCTCAGCGGCGCCGAAGTCACCAGCTTCGGCCTCCCCGGCACATCCAGCTGCGCCAAATCCCGTAACGAGAATCTGAAGGACATCATAGGAGACGGTGTATCATCGCTCAAATGGAGTCCCTGCGGCAACTACCTCTACGTCGCCGAGCGCAACGCAGACGTGTTGCTCATCTACGACGTTCGTAGTTTTTCCCTTGCGCTGGGGTATTGCGTGGGTAGGAAGGCGCTGACGAAGCAGAAACTCGGGTTCGATGTTTGGAATGCGGGACAGTCGCCATATGATGTTGAGGGGTTTTCGCATGAGGTTTGGGCTGGGGGGACGGATGGGAAGGTCAGGGTGTGGAGGGATGCATATGCGAAGGAAGGCGCTGTGCTGCCGGATGAGGTTGTTAGTGTGGGCAAGGATGATGAGCCGGTTGTTGCGTCGCTTGTTCATCCATCCGGGGGTTTGGTTGTGGTGGCGTCGGGGGTTATACGTGTTAAGGAGGAAGAGGAAGAGCAGAGGGGTGTGCAGAGAGGTGGGGGCATGAGACCGAGGTTTCGCGAATGGGGGAATCTTGATATTCTGGCGTTGGGATAAGAAAGTCTGAAAATGAAATTCCTTTGGGGATGCTCGTCACTGGCGAGTGTGCCGTCTGTTGTAATTTGCTTTCTATTACCTATTTCGACAACAAGGGTGAAAAAACGTGACGAGGACTGCGATGAATAGACAATACATAGATGGCAATTTAGATTACTGTATCAAATAAGCTGCAACTTCTCAGATACAGCACTGCTTTGAACCCGATACCCCCATCTCTTAGCTGTCCAGTCTGTTCAGTGAGTACGCTGCATGTTAGTTGTATCACGTGATGGTCGTGCTAACTTCACCTCTCAGTCACCTGTAAGTCGGACACCTTATACACTCAATTAGCTAGTATCATGTGAATAGCCTGACCAATTGTCTCTATAAGCTTATGTAGTCAGCGTTTCGTTTAGAGTCTAACTGATGTGGTACAATCAAAGGTTATGCATTTGATCATCAACATCATTTACCCAAAGTAAGCAGAAACTACTAGTGCTGACCGCTTGGCACCACCTTATCAAAAAAGTGTCGAGGATCTTCATATATTCACTTCAAGCGCGTCCCTCCATACAGCACACGTACAAACGCGCTGTGTTAACCTACAGCCAAATCACATCACACATGCACGCTTACAAATACAGACTACAGAAACTAGTCTCTCGACTTCTGACCGTCTTCATAACGGATAAATTTTAAACATCATCTCATTTCGAACAACTTGTCAATGCATCGAAGAGCCAGGCAAGGACAACGTCATTAGCGCCTTCCAAGATAAGACTAAACGTTCCTGATAGTTATGGTACTTGAATGAAGTAAGCCTTCGCAGTATTAACCGCATGGCGAATTTTGTAATCTAATTGAGCCGGAACTACCGCAAAGGAAAAATCTTGAAATGGGCTTACGCTCAGCAATAACTGGAAAGGTCCACACTGATGCAGATCAGGCAGATCACCCCAACTTTCGGGCATCACTTAGGGATGAAATTTAGCAGAGCCGTATCACTCACTCTAAATCGTTCTTCTATAGCATGGAGTAAGTACAACTCGTCGAGAATACATAAGCAATTCAAATTCTAGCATAAGGCATAAGGATAAAAAATACCGTTTCTAGGGCACCTCGACGGCACCCTGGTCTACATTATTCCCCAGGCTGATCGAGCACAGACGCCGATACCAAGTTCATCGTCGCGATGCCTCTCACCCACCGTTCCGTGCACGCAATTTTATTCTGACTTACTGTCAGCTTATGGCTTGAACAATAGGTCCGAGTCGAGAGAGCCATTGGGTATATCTACAAACTTCATGTCTTGACATTTGGATTCTCCAAGTTTGCACTCGAGTAGCATCTTTGTAACTACGCTCTTTACTTACTCTCTTTAAATTCCCACTACAAAGATTCCTCAGCAATGCGTTCGTTCATTTCAGTCGCTGCCGCCGCGGTGGTCGCTTTTTCTTTCGCCAACGCGGCGCCCAATCCCCAGAAGCTGGAGGACAGCTACTATAGGCCAGAGCAGGTCATCGACACTGATGTCATAATCATCGGAGCAGGTGGCGCGGGATGTTACTCTGCCATCCAACTAAGGGATGCTGGAAAGCGGGTTGTGGTCATTGAATCCAAAGACCGTGCCGGAGGGCACACGGAGACCTTCCTGGATCCTGAGACCAAACTTCCCATTGATATCGGTGTGAAGCTGTACCATGATGAGCCCTTGGTGCATGAGTGGTTCGCCCGCTTCGGCCTCACCACCACCAACATCAGCATTCCTACTGCCAACGCCCAGAACATTGACTTCAGGACTGGCCGCGTCCTACAGGGTCTGCCTGCTGCCAACCAAGCAGCCATCGGCGCTGCCATTCAACGGTACGCCGCTGTCATCTCACAGTGGCCTCAACTGGACGCCGGCTTCTACCTCCCTGACCCTGTTCCTGAAGACCTGTTGCTTCCTTTTGGCCAGTTTGCTCAAAAGTACAACATCACTGATGCTGTACAAACCATTTACACTCTTACCTCTGCGTTTGGTGATGTTGCTGAGATCCCCACTCTGCAGGTCATCCGTACCTTCTCCCTGAGCCTTATCAAGACTATGCAGAACTTCCAGACCAGCTCGGTCATGAACAACAGCCTCCTATTCCAGAGACTCACTGCCGAACTCCTGGCTTCGAATTCTCTCCTCCTGTCCTCCAGGGTAGTCAAGACGGCACGTGTCAGCAAGATAGACGGCCGCGTCAGGGTTCTCGTCCAGACTCCCGAAGGCACCCGTCTCGTCATAGCCAAGAAGATCCTCATCACCGCTCCCCCCACTCTCGACAACCTCGCCCCCCTCGACACCAGCGGCGATGAACTCAAACTCTTCACCCAATTCACCTCCATCAACTACTTCACCACTATTGTCAAAAACGCCTTCCCAGGCAACGCCAGTGTCCGAAACCTCGCCCTCGACCGCCCCTTTGCCATCCCCCCCATGCCCGCCATCATCAATATCCAACCCACCGTAAACCCTGCCTACAACCAAATCTTCTACGGCACAAAATTCGGCCAGGATATCACCCTAGATCAGGCCAAAGCCGCCATCCTCGCGGACCTCAACCGCTACCGCGCTGTCAATGGCATCACCGGGCCTGCGCCTGAATTCATGGTTGCGTCGGGACACAACCCGTACAACCTCATGGTCGGAGCAGAGGCCACTCGCAACGGCTTCTACAAGAAACTGTACGGGCTCCAGGGCAAGCGCAACACCTTTTGGGCGAGTGCTACGTTTAGGGCTCATGATAGCTCTGCTACTTGGGCGTATATTAGCCAGAGTGTTTTGCCTGCTCTTCTTGCCTACTTGTAAATGAGACCAAGTGAGTGGGTGGGTAGCTGATGAATCGGTTGAGTGAGTTGGATACAAGGAAGTTGGGTGGTTAACCGCCCTTGTTAGTCCGTTACGGACGCTTCGTAATACAGTATTCGTAATGTCTTTAACACCCAATCAGACAGTTATCTTCTACCAATCGAGCACCTCATGTGATTATTATTGTGATGCCCTTTCTTTTCTTTTCTTTTCTTTTTTTAAAAAAAAATCTTCCGTTTTCATATTCCATATCATTGCCATGACGTGCGATCTATTTGATTCATCGCAGTTCCACACATTACGCTCACATCGGATATACCCCAGGAATCGACTACCCCTTGAAATACTCTAAGCCCCACACCACCCGCCAAACCTTCTCTCTCCCACTTCACTAACGAGTCCGTACGCGGTATGCAAGCACACATCCGAGCTTACGCCCAGACTAAACGGTCCGGTACCTTCCCTTCTTTCCCTTTCTTTCTTGCAGAACGGCTTGGTATCTAGGACAGGCATGAGAGGAGAGGAAGTGCCGATCTAGTGCCGATGCGCTAGATCTAGAGATGGGATGATCAGCAGAGAGTTGGGTTGAGGATTTTAGTAAGATTCTACAAGGGTGAGATCGGGATTGTAATATGAAAAAAACGGGGGGAGGATCTGATGACAGAAGAGAATATGACATGATGCACGAGAGAGACTTCACTGATAAGATATCATTCCAAAAAAATGAAACAAGTGTGGTAAATAGGGATAACTAAACAAATCACAGGTGGTATCATTTCCGCTTGCTTGAACGTTCGTATCCTACGCTAATCTATGACTATATGAAAAACCAGAAAAAGAAACGCTGTGGTATCCTAGCCTGTCCTTCCCCATTATTCTGTTCCCTTATCCTGAGCATGTGGTACAAAAAAGCGCTACAAAAGCAATACCTTACTCCTCCATCAAGAAACATTCATCAACAAAATATCTTCAAACTCATCAAACCCAATGAGACGCTACATAGCGTCATTGTAAATATCCCGTAGAACGGGCCTACCATCGAGAATACCGCGCTTCCCAACTGTAAAGACTTTGGTGGGTACCTTTTTCGCTTCAGGACTCTTGCTTCCAATCTGTTTCTTTGAACTCCTGGCGTTGATCGTTCCAGGAGCGGTTGTAAGATCACCGAGTGCTTTGCGTTTCTTGCACGGACTAGGCGTGAGTGACGGGCTCATTGCAAAGTCTGGAACACAAGACGAATAATTCGATGGTCGGACTGGTGTTTTGCTAGTTTGTGTAATAGCCTCTTCGAATGCATGAGACTCTACCATGTTGGGTTGGAGGTCGAGAACCCAATCCTTTCCTCGGCAGAGGGCAACCATGTCGCGTAGGAGTTCATTACTCGACAGCGTCTTCTCGCTACCCAGTATGATAAGCTTGGAACGAGCACGGGTTAAGGCAACGTTGATACGTCGTCGGTCTTTGAGTAGATCTCCGACAATACCATTCTCATTACTGCGAACGCAAGAGACGATGACCACTTCCTTGTCGCGACCTTGGAACTTGTCCGCAGTATGAAGTTCAACGCCCGCACATCCTTGTCCACTAATCACTAGTGCTGACAGCTCCGAAGACTGAGTTTGTGTGTAAGCAGCAGCCAAACCTTGTCTCAAAAGAGCAAGCTGCGAGCGGTAGAAAGCAATGATGCCAATCTCGTCGACAGCAACACCAAGACTCAGCAGCGACACTGTGAGTTGGCTGACAAGACGTGCCTCAAGCGCGTTGGTTATGCGAGGTCCAGCTTGCGTTTCGAGGGTTGAAGAGATAGGATCCGTGTTGATGAAAACGACAGGTTGGTCCGGTGACAAAGAACGCGAAAGCCAGCAGTCAGCAGCATCAGGACCTGTACAAGATTGTACTGCGCTGGATCGAGACTGTTGTAGCCTATGATGATAGGCCATAAGACCGTTTGGCTTGGGCAGCTTCAGGGTACGGGTAGCTACTGCGGTTGTGCCACACTTTAATCGCCCCGAGTAGATGAACCTATTAGATAGAAGCATTACATCAGCACACATGCGGTATTGATGCTTTAGGCTGACGACCGCCTGTGGGTGGGCTTCGCAGAGTAGCTTGAAAAGCGATACGTCGAGTCCACCTTCCATAGCTTCCTTGTTCTGAACCAATGGCGGCAGCTGGTAGTGATCACCGACTAGGATGAACTTTTGGGCCATGCGGATTGGGCCAAGGCATACTGGCAACGTGATTTGAGATGCTTCATCGACAATGCAGTAGTCAAAGACACGGCGACTAAAGATGGGATGATTGATAGTCAGGCAGGTAGTAGCCACAACAGGCGGCTGCATCCATGATCTTTCAAGCTCTTCAACACTCTCCTTTGGCTCTGCTGCAAGAGTGGCAAACTCTCGAACCTCAGAATGGATCTTCTTCGCAGCACCAAGCCGGAGAATGCCAATCTTGTCGTCCCGAATTTTGAGAAGGATGTTGTCAACAGCAGTATGTGTGTAGGAAGTCAAAAGGACGCTTTTCCCTTGAGCAACAAGTGTGCGAATGATGTGTGCTATTGTCGTCGTCTTTCCTGTTCCTGGCATGCCCAGCACGAGCGCATAGTCTTTGGCGCACATGACTTTCGAAACCGCAGCCCTCTGATCGGAATTCATTGACATTTGCGACGAATCAGGCATCAGAGGTGCATCTTTGATGGACTTGAATGCAGGAGCCCGACCGTCCACAATCAGCGTACGCAAGTCATGAGCCTTGAAAACGTTGTTATCCATGATCTGGATAAGGTTGTTACGAGCCGCTGCCATGCCGTTACTGAATTCATCTTTGTCCAGTCGGTACAGAACGGGCTCCTCGTCGGCCTCATACTTTGCAACTGTTTCGCCTTCTTTGGTGACTTCCATGATACCTGCAAAGGTTTGGTTGGTTTGCGAGTTAAAACCTGGAAGCTTGGTGCGAGAGTTGTGTAGTCGTCTATCAACAGCGACGGTGATGCGCCGCTTATGGACATATGTTACGTACCCGTTGGCCAGTGCAAAATGGCCTTGCTCGTCCGAGACAACGATAGGTTCTCCGACGATGAGCTGGGATTCAGTAAAAGAAAAGCCAGGGGTTGGTTGCTGTTTGATGAAAGTGTAGTTGTAGCGGTTGATCTTTTGGGCATTCTTCTCTTCAAACCCAGACCCGGGTTCCATGATGACATTGGAGAAGCAGCGACCCAACTTTTCACGTTCTGTACTAAGCATCGTCCAGAGCTCTCGCCGAAACTTCATCATGTCCGTCTCTTCTTTGGTCAAGAGTGTGTCCCACTTCTTCATGAATTCTCGATGGGAAGATTGGAGTGGCGCTACTAGTTCGTCGTATCGCTCTTTTGCCTTTTTGTTCAGCATATCGCCTTTGCCTTCTTCGACGAGGTCGTGATAAAGAAAGCATGCCTCCTGTGCATAGCACTTTTGGCACTTGAAGTCTTCCTTCAGCACTGGTGGAAGCTCGATCCGATCGCGAACATAGCAGGCCAACTCATTCCGTTTGATAATCATATGAATAATGTCGTTACGAATAGCAGGAATGCGGCTAATGTCGGAAGTCTCAAGGTAATACAAAATGCCGTATGCAATATTAACATCTGTTTGGGTCAGCTTGAGCATTTGGAAGTACTGAAGAACATACCGTATCGATTAGACAACAATAGGTTATACAGTGCGGTTTGCGCAACATGAGCAGCATTCGACGAGTTCTTCCCGGTCTTTACTTCAAACGGTACGGTCAGGGTTCGTTCGCCCTGATCGTCCCGCATTGTGACTTGGACAGTAGCATCGATATTGCCTTTTAACCCGTACATGGGAGACCAAACGTGCTCCTCGACGTCGAGGAGTTTGTTGATGCTCATAGTACACTGCCGCCCGTTTCGCTCTCGAACAACGGCATCAGCTTGGGGCTCCGCGCAGACAAAGATCTTGGCCCAAGCCTGCAGCTCAGGCAACTTGCTACTCATGTGCTCCTTGACGTCTTCGCACGTTGAGTTGATCTCTAGTATGGCCTCCAAGTGGCTTGGTAGGAGTTTTTCAATCGTTTGCAAAAGAAAAGTCGTATCCCATTTGTTCGCCTTCATGGCTTCTTGGAAGAGTTCGTGCAGAAGCGTGCCGTACAACATTGGTGCATTGGCTCTGCTCGTTGCTTTTACACGATCCTGAAGCACTGCTCGTCGAAGACAGCCAAACGAATCTGCAACAACAGTTGATGAGATCAAGTGGTCTGGATGCAAGATAAGCATATTGTTATGATCATCTACAACACACTGTCCGCCACTTGTAAACTCCCCTATGACATGTACAAATGAGCCAGCTGTGCAAGGCGTGTCAAACCAAGCTTGCCGCAGAATGATGGCTTTGAACAGCTTCGTCTTCTCTTCTTCAACCATGAGAACCTATAGAGCTTTAACCACAATGTCTGATACCTCGCTCAATTCGCAACTCACTTTCTCGGGCATCTGGTAGCCACGGTCAGTCGTGTAGGAGCTTTCATCTACCCTCTTCACCAGATAACGCTGAATGGCCCTATTGTCCTGTTGACTCTTTAAGAGTAAGCAATGCTCTTCTAGTGGCGTATCTTTGTTTTACATACAGTATTTGCTGGTGCTTGCGTAGCAGCCACTTCAGCAGCGGCAAATTCGTCAGCATCAATATCTTCATCGAATTCATCATCGTCGTCTATCAGACTAATGACTGTAGTTGATGCCGTATCTTTGGTAGCCGCAGATGGCACCTTGTCTGCTGTTGGGGCTGGATCAGCTGTTAGGGATTCCATCGACCTCGTGTCATACAGTGATGCCACTTGCTCTAGGTCAGCGGCAAAGTCGTCTTCATCATCCATTCCAAACTCGTCGTCGCTTCCAGTCTTTGAGGGAGCTGCTGCAGCTGGCTGTGGTTGTTGGGGTGCGGTTACAGGGTGGCGAGATGTGTTGATATTGTTGGTAGAGTGGGTTAGCTGGCTAACTTCCTGGGTCGAGACATCCAAGGCTTCTACCAAGTCCGCATCAAAATCGTCGTCTCCAAAATCATCAGATGATTCCGGGGATGCTTCGAGTGGGGCAGGTCTGGTCTGCTTAGCATTTGCAAGTTCCTCGTGTTGCACATGTTCGTCATCTTCATCGAGAATGTCTCCCAGTGAAGTCGATACGTGTTGCAGAATTTCTGAAGTGACCACATCTTGGTCCCGAGGACGCCGCTGCACAGGAGAGCCGGACGATGAGTCTTGATGATCACCAGCCCGGGGTAGCGGTGATGAACTCGATGGCAATTGTGAAGACAACCGAGACTCTGATTTTGATACGCATTCTCGCATCCGCTTTACCATGCTGGCAATGTTTGGCTTGGTGGGCTGCCCAAGCATGATACCATCTGAACTCGGAACATCAGCAAACACGTCCTCGGTAATCTCCTTTTCGGCTTGAAATACACCGTGCGTCCTCCTTTTCTTTCTATTGGATGCGGGAAACTCAACGCCACAGCTGGCCCATCTTCGAAGCCCACTCACGCTTCCTGCAGCAGCGGCAGACCTTGGTGAGGACTCGTTGATAAGGTGAGCAAATGCTACACTTCTATTGGCAGTGGGAGTTCCCTTGCTGTTTGTGTATCGTGACCAAAGTTCCATGGCTGGATCGGCCTGGGGCGTTGTGATGTCTTGCCTGGATTCTTCTTGGGAGGGGCCGACGGGTGAGGAACTCCTAGCGCGCTTCTTGTTCTTTCGTGGCAACGGAGTGTTTACCGCTTGCGAGCCTCTCCATATTAATTGCTCCTCTGGAGAGGCCACGGGCGGCGGCACACGTCTTGAGGAATCATCGACGTTACCGACAAGATCCGCCAGCGGTAGTCTCGTGGTGGCCGGTGTTGACGGTGGCGGGCAGTCTACAACAGTGGGCAATTTCGGAGTCTTGTTACCAGTTCCGATGTCTATCGGAGTCTTGCTCGCCTTTGGGGTTCCCATTGACTTGGACCCTTTTCCTGACACACTATGCAGATTCTCTTTCTCAGCCTCGCGTTCCTTGGCATTGGCGACAGATGGCACGCCTTCGATGAATTGAAAGGCCTTGAGTTTGGTACGCGTCTGAGTTGACGGCATTATGGGAGGACCCGTAACTATCTGTCGCGTCACGGGTGGGTTCTGATTACTGTGATGGTGGGGGAAGGCGCCGTTGCGCGAGCGGTTCCATTGGCCTCGATATTGCTGCGTGTGTCTTGGATAAGTATTAGGCTAGTGAATCATGTGTCGTTGTCAAGTTACCTTTGGCTTCTGGTCCTGGTCAAAAAAGGACTTTTGCCGCGTCGACATGGAAATGGACGGCGGGCAGACTCTACGTCTGCAGTGCGCAGTTGAGCGCGTTCACGCGTCACGAGCAGCCAATAGGATAGGACTTCGCCACGAGTTCGCGACCAAAGTCACGTGAGTCATTAAGCTGCTGGGGCCAAGCGATGTCGGTCCAAGGAATGTGGGACTGCGGGACAGCGCGGGACATGCGTCGGCTACAATGCTGCAGACAACTGAGTCGAATCAGTTCGCAGCCGCCGAATAATATTACTTGACGTATTACATACCGTAGATTTTGTCCAGAACGGTATATTTGGCCAGGCATTGGAAATGTGGGGCAGATCGGGGAACAGTAGCTTTTGCACCCCCACCAAAGCTGAAGTGGAAGTGCAAGTGAAATTGGGAATAAAAGTTGCAGCAGTGTCTTGCAACCGAAGACGGGAAGCTAGGGCCACCTTTGGAGATAGTATTATACTTACATACTACAATCCATGACATCCCACGCTCCGCGGCTCTTTCCCCAGATTGTGTGCCGTGCATCCCTCTCGCACTCCTACTAGCACTGCACCGGCACTTCTTCTCCCTGCCCCTCCGACATCTCTCTTCCTCCACCATCCTGCCTTCAAAATGTCTTCTGCCGATGCGAAGCCATTGCCTTTCGTCTACCAGTTCGCGGCCGGTAAGTTATAGCTGCTGTAGTACTTTTCAATGCCCATTTAGCGGTTATCTGCACAACTGCTGGTAGCTGCCCACCAAAATACTTGCAGCTCCAATGCGCCTCCTCGGTTGTACGACGGCAACCTTTTGCCAACATCTCAGTTAAAACCATGATTTTCCACGCACGCGCGCTAACTGTATGTGTGTCAAGGTGCCGTGGCTGGTGTGTCGGAGGTGAGTTGGCGTAACTCATCGCTCGCCGAGCTCGCGTGATGCCACAAAATGCTAATTGGCCTGGCGCATATAGATTCTGATAATGTATGGCTCACTCACTTCCTCCCTATCTATGCGATTAATGCTGACTCATTCTCAAGGTACCCTCTTGACGTTGTCAAGACCCGAGTGTAAGAGACCAGACATCCAACCACTTCGCAACCGCCTCTAAATGCGCGCAGACAACTTCAGACCGGCAAGGCAGTCGGTGACGAGGGTTACAATGGCATGGTGGACTGCTTCCGAAAAATCATCAAGAATGAGGGGTACGGTTACAACCCATTGGCAGTAACAAACTAGAGGAACTAACGTTTGCCAGTGCCTCGAGATTGTACCGTGGTATCACCGCTCCCATTCTCATGGAGGCGCCAAAGAGGTGCGCATTTGTCTATTCGCTTTCATTTTTCTCCAACTCACATAGTCTAGGGCCACCAAGTTTGCTGCCAATGACTCATGGGGTACCTTCTACCGTAACCTCTTCGGTCAATCCAAGATGAACCAGTCCCTGTCTATCCTCACTGGCGCCACCGCCGGCGCAACTGAGTCCTTTGTCGTCGTACCTTTCGAGCTGGTCAAGATTCGGTTACAGGACAAAGCCCAGGCGCACAAGTACAATGGCATGATGGACTGTGTTACCAAGATTATCAGGCAGGAAGGTCCTCTTACTCTGTACCAGGGCCTGGAGTCAACCATGTGGAGGCACATTCTCTGGAACGCTGGATACTTTGGGTGCATTTTCCAGGTCCGCGCTCTCCTACCCAAGGCAACCGACAAGAGAAGCCAAATCTCAAACGACCTCCTGTCTGGCGCTATTGGTGGCACAGTCGGTACCATTGTCAACACGCCCATGGACGTGGTCAAGTCGCGTATCCAGAACTCGCCAAAGGTTGCCGGTTTAGTACCCAAGTACAACTGGGCATGGCCTGCACTCGGTACTGTCATGAGGGAGGAGGGTTTCTCGGCCCTCTACAAGGGTTTCCTGCCCAAGGTTCTCAGACTTGGTCCTGGAGGTGGTATCCTCCTTGTCGTCTTTACCGGTGTCATGGACTTTTTCCGTACTATGCGTGACGGTAAGTAGATGGTGTGCATACACAGCGAGGCGAGGAGGGAAAAGGGCGCAATGCTTATGAACTTTCTTCTAGAAAATACGAAAGTATGACGGAGGAATAGATGATAGACTGTAGATCAAGCACACTGTCTTGCTACGCCAGCAGCAGGACTGAAATACATTCTCACAACCCAAACTTTTGCTACAGTGATGTAGGTGTCACACATGACAGAGAGGAGAAGAAAAAATAAACTGATAAAATGGTATAAGCCTCACAGTGGGGCAATCGTTGCTTAGCTATGTATGCACTCCCTCCCAATCCAATCCAATCCAACCCAACCGAATCGTTTGTTCGTTCATGGCACAAGAAGAAAGAAAAAGAAAAAGGCCATCTGAGACCAATCAATCTCCCAAGGTAACAAAGACCCTAAAAAACATCCTACCTATCCTTACCAAAGAAGAGAACACAACGCCATCGCTAATGCACATGATTAATCCTTTTCACGCTGATTCCCCAGTCAATCGAACGGAGTTTTTCATCTCCTTTTGTTTCGCAGTCCAACATCCAACATGTGTGCTTGACAGAAAAGAGAAAAAGAGACTGTGAGATGGGTGAAAGGTACTTAAGAAAAAAGACGCATGATACAAGAGAGAAACCTCGTCTTCCCATCTACTCGCCAAGAAACGCTAGCGGCAAGTAATGAGAAGCAGGATGCCATAATGATGGCGGTGGTGACAAATTGAAGCCCAAAGAGATATGATAGAGAATAGGAAAGGAAAGAAGAGAACAGGACTGACACATAATCTTATAGGAAACTCCACCACACCGCACCCTCGACCCACTTCACTCAACTCCCGTCCTACACTCTTATGAGTCCCTCCTACTCCTTGCAAAAAAGAACCCCGGTCCCCCACTCGCAGACAGTATAAACGGCGGGAGTGGGGATATGGATCCCACGCTCCAAGTCGACGAGACCGTAAGGCTGGGACTTAAGGGACCGGTTCTTGTGGCATCGACGCTTGATTTGTGGATAGAGAGACGACGAGTGGCTATAGGGCAGAAGAGGAGAAGAGGGAGGTGGAGTTAGCGCGCGTGTACAAACAAATAAAAAAAAGTGTTAAAAGAAAACTGAGTAAGTCTTCTGATTTGGGCGGAGGATGAAAGGGAAGAAGGGGAACCTAGTTGTAGGTAGAGTTTTGCCTACTACTATGAGGAGTTCCTCCGCTGCTGGAATTGGTCTCGCTTGGAGTAGCGGGCTCAAGGCTGAGTTGAGCACGGAGCGTCATGATCCATTCATGCTGGAGCAACTCGACTGCGCTGGCTCGCTTGTTTGGATCGCGGTCGAAGCATTTCTTCAAAAAGTCGATACCCGTTTCGCTGAGCTGGTCGCGAGATGGTAGCTGCGGCGGATCGCCTTGGGCAATGTGGTACATGATGGCCCATTCGTTGTCCATGGATGCCCAGGGACGGCGACCCGTAGCCATTTCGAGGATCACGCAGCCGAGGGACCAGATGTCGACGGCGCCATGACGACCAGTGCTCCCGCCGCGAATGACTTCGGGAGACATGTACATTGGGGTTCCAGTCATTGAGCGTTGGCGGCCTTGACGTGTAGCGTTGTGTTCTGCAGCGAGCGTCCGGCCTTGGCGAGCAATGAGCTTTGCAGCGCCAAAGTCGACAAACTTGATTACACCGTTGTGATCGAGGAGAATGTCTAGATAATGTCAGTATACCAATACGGATGGCTAGGTAATAAAACTCACTCTCAGGTTTGATATCACGGTGTACGACACCAGAATCATGAAGATAGGCAAGACCCTCCAACATCTGCAGTGCGTAAACCATAATGACAGTCTCATCTTCAATACGTCCATGCTCCAGCAGACCAGCAAGTGAACCACCAGAGCAGTACTCCATGAAAATGTACACCTTGTCTCGATGCGGCTCGATACCGTAGTAGGACACAATATTGGGGTGGTCCAGCACTTGTAGCACTCCCATTTCGTCTCGGATCTGTGCGACAATCGTGGGAATGAGCTGGGGGTCTTGGAGACGGATTTCCTTAACAGCCATGAGGTGATTGGAATCGAGATTCATGGCTGCATATACTGATCCAAAGGTTCCACCACCAACAAACTGACCCTGTTGCCAGCGCAGAGTAACGTTGGTAGCAGATGAAGAGAGGTAGGTAAGAGCTCGGTCGGCTTCGTTAGAGTCTTCCAGCACCCTGCCCAGTGCTTGTCGTTCGGCTTCCTTTTCCTTTCGGAAAGAGTCGATTTCTTCGAGTCTCTGCATCCATTGTTCTTGTGTCATCTTGATGGATTCATCATCATCCTTGGCATTCTTAGGGTCTAGCATGCTCTTGCCCGCAATGGCGTTTAATCGCTGGCGCTCGGCTTGAGCAGCAATGGTGGATCGAGCGCCCATAATATCAAAGTGAGAAATGAGCACTGACATGCAGCCAGCAACTTTGAGACGCAGCTGGGAATATTCATCGTCGCTGATGGACAAGATGTTCTGACCGCGAGTCATCATCATGGCAAACTCTAAGGCTACGACAGCCCATCGGAACGTCTTGCGGTCAGACGCAATACAATCATCGCATATGAAACTAACCCAGTCAAGGGCTAGCCTTGTAAGCCTGATGTTGTTCATTGCTCGACGGTTGTAATCCATGTAGAGCACTGAACGCTGACCGAATTCTGTGGCAAATGCAAAACAGGTTTGAATAAGGTCCTGGCAATCAAGGCCGGCTGTTTGTCTGCGAACAATCTCAACACTATCCATGATGGTATTGGATAGGGTGTATGCAGTCTGCTTGATCTTTAGCAATTCCGCATTGACGCGTGGAAGATTGGCGCGTTGATCGATCAAAGTGTGCAATTCCATGCCAATGCAGGATAAGAACGACATGTTTGCATTAGCCAACCGTTGTTGGGAGCCGTCGGCAACAAGTCGCAAGCGACCGGCCTTGAGATCCAGATGAGGCTCGATAATATTGGCCGACATCCTCTTGCCTGACCAGTAGAGAGGTTGCTCTGGCTTAATAATCAGAACATATGGGTTTGAGGGATCTTCCGGGGCCTCTTCAGCATGGTAACATGTCGTAAGCAGCGATTGAATGTCATTGGGGCGATCAAGTGCGGCAGGCGAGGCAACAATGTAAAGGCCCGTATTGTTGGTACTGGAAGTCTCGACAAGGAAATGTCCTGTAACGACCAACGACTCGTACAGCTCGTGCAGCTGTTCCTCGTCCAGATCGATGTTGTTGATGTTGTACTCGGTACAGTTCTCAAAACGCTGTGTCAGAATCCTAGAGAAACGGAACAGTTTTCGCTGTCGCACACGGACGGAATCTAAGATCTGCTTGTAGCGTTTTTCCATCTCAGACCCAGTCAGCTCATCGGGTCGGCGCTGCAGTTCTCGCTCAAAGTGCGCACTGAGACGGGTCAGGGACTTGGAGGTAAGAACACTGAACTGCTCAGCCGTCACCACATCGCCGCCTTGAAGTTGGCGACCTAACTTGTTGCAAAAATCCCATTCTTGTTCAAGAATTTCCGCTTCTTTGAATGTGTTCTTGTTGGCTGCCAGCTTCCAGTTGAGCATCTTGAAGTAGAACTTGAGGGCATCTAGAACAACCTGATCAAAGTTTTCCTCAATGCAGGGTGGTAGGTCCCAGCCAGGCTCCGGCCGCGAGATGACCATGTAGCTTTCCTTGACCTGGCCAGCCATGGCAAGAAGAATCTGGAACTGGGCAATCATCTGCTCAGCCATCATGACACCTTGCTGTGATGGATCTTTGATCTTCTTGGCATAAGACAGGCGAACGCGGATAATCTCCTGAAGTAGACGGGAGGGGAAGTTGATGAGAGTCAGTAACTCCTCGATATAAGGCGGGAGATGCCTGTCGGCGAATCCCTCGGCGTTTGCAATGAGCGTAGCCTTTGCTTTTTGAATAACCTTTTCCAAGGGCGTCAGCAGATTGGTGTCTCCCTGCAGGGACTTGAGACCATCCTCTTTGAGTATCCGGTCAATAAACGAAGACTCATCGGTTAGATGGTGGTCATGGGAAGAGCGAGGGCGGGGCTTGGTAAAGTCCAACTCCTCATTGCCAACCCATTTCTTCAAGATAGACATCTCAGTGTTGATAAGTGCAATGGTATTATGCCAAGAAATAACAGCGTCGCAGGCGTCCTTGTAGGGTTGTGAGGCTGCTCTGGGGTATGCAGCCTCGAGAGCCTGCCGTGTGGGGTAGGCACTCTCCACCTTTTCAATCTTCTTGACGATATCCGCAACCTGTTGGGCAGCCGTCTGACCAGCCTCAGCCTCTCCACCAACTTCAAAGGAAATGATGCTCTCGAGGTTGGCGCGAATCTTGCTCCTTGTGTCGTCGACTATCCGTCGTTGCGCTTGTAGCGAGCGGCCGCAGACCTTTGCGCGAATGCCCATCCAAATCTCCGCCTTCATTGTGCTGTCTCCTTGTTGCTCTGAGCTACCAATCAAGCGCTTCTTTTCCTGCTTGACAACATCGCCTGTCAACACACTGGCCAGCATCGAGTGCCACTCGAGGCGCTCGCGATTGGCAGGGATCTTGAGCTCCTCAATTGACGGCTGCATGTCGTCGTTGCCATAGTAGAGGAGTGTCTCTTGGTCGTAGGGGTCGTTGTCAACATAGTCGGCGGTCGAGGGTGAATCGTCGTCTGTCTCTGAGTCGGTGCTATAACCAAGGCTGGGAGTGCGCAGGGCTGGGTCGAAGAATTCATCTTGCTGATCCTCCTGGCGAATGCGCTGGACATAGGCCTTTTCCTGAGCGCGGTACTCGGCGTTGGGGTTGCGGCGCGAGCGCGTGGCCGAGTTGTTACGCTGGCGGTGCGTGTTGGAATTGAGGGAGAATTGCTGAGGACGGCGAGCAGGAGCATATGCGTTGCTGGGAGTGCGCACGGCAGCAGGACGCTGGCCTCTAATCGAGGAGCTGAGGCCAGAGCCGTTGGGCTGCTGGGTGGCGGGCGGGACGTCGGTCATGATCTGGGGCCCACGAGGGCGCGACGAGGGTGGAGCGGCCGTGTTCCACCCGTAGGTCGACTCACGTAGGGGAGTAATATCGTCGACGGCGGGTGCGGGCTGGACAGGCGGAGCAAAGTTGTATTCGCCATGATGCTCCATGTCCCCAGCGCCAAGCAGGGCATCGTGATCCGAGTCGGCAGACGAACCAGACCCCGAGCTTTCTAGGCGCTGAGGCTCAGGGGCGTTGATTACGACGGGTTTGGGAACGTCGGCCATGGGCAGGGCGTGCTGTTGCAACAACAGTGCGCGTGATGGTGAGCAGGTCTACCCGTGGTGGTTGAAAACCTGCTGGAGGGAAGGGAAGGTGTGGCGAATAACTGTGGCGGGTGTCAGGTGTGGCGGTGCGGATTTGCAGCAGACTGCTATGCTAGTGCCTATCTCGGGGGGCACGGCACAGAGGCGGGACGGGGCGCCCATTTACTTACAGCTTACATATGTATGCACATGTCACAGACTACATATTACAGGCTGCATGCCACATGTAGTTATCCCACTATGCAATTTCCGTTCAACAGCCCGCACGCCGCGGGCCACTATCCCGATACGCTACAGTCGTGACGTGGGTATCGATCCTCCTTCTGACTCTGACTCGTGCACTGCAGCTGGAAAGAACATACACTATCCATTATGCCACATTACAAGACTGAGAGTTGTTACAAATACATTTACATATACACATCCATTTCCCTTGCTAGCCTCGTTCCATTAGATGTCCTTCCTCGCCTGCTTGCTCTTGTGCCTAATCTGCTTGCCCCATTTATACAGCGCAAATGGGATCGGGATAAAGGCAATGCCCAAGAACGCCAGCAGACTGCTCGCCCAATCGACGCCAAGTTTCTTGTACATGGCGTTCGCGAACAGTGGGAACCCCGCACCAAACGCCGATCGCATTAGATCGTTGCCCGCCAACACACTAGCCACAGAGTCAGGATACGCATCGCTGAGATACGGTAGGACCGCCTGGAAGAGTGTAAAAGACGCAATGCCAAAGCAGCCAGATCCAACAATCGGCACCATGTAATGCACGTCCGGCCTCGCCGACCATCCGAACCAGAACAGACAGATGGGCACGAAGAAGCATCCGACCATGGCAGGAATCAGCCGCTTCTCTGGCTCAATGTTGCCGTTTTCGTCAAACTGATTCTCCAGGTAGAAATAGTTCCATGCGAAAATCACACTAGCTGCGATAAAGGTGCCGACAAGAATGCCAAGGAAAGCTAATCCCATGATACCAAGGCTGAATCCGTATATGCCCTCAAACACGATTGGAAACGACTCAAACCAGATGTAAAGTAGGCCGTAAATGAGTGCAATGTACAGATTGAGCAGAAGGACAATGGGCTCAGTGAAGTTGAGCGTTATAGGCTTTACTAGAACCATGAGGACAACCTAGTTCGGGTCAGCAGTGCACTAGCGTACCACCATCAGCCTCGCGATACATACGTCCTTTCCTGTCATCTCGGCCGCCATCAAATCTGGCTCGCAAGTGAACCGATCGTCACCAGTCAGTTTCCTTAATCGCTTTGCCCGGCGGTGCAGGATGTTGGTCGAGCTGGTCTCCGGTAGGAAAAAGAACAGCACAACCCAGCAAAAGCCGGATAGCCACATAATCTCCCATATCGTCCACTTCCATCCCTTTGACATGACAGCAAATCCTCCCACTAAGGGTCCCAAAACAGGACCGCATACTGCACCTATTCCCCACACTGCCAGTCCATAGACTTGTTTCTTCGGCCGGTACATGTCGGCAATGGACGCCCCTCCTGTTGCAAGAGCTGGCGATCCAACAAATCCAGTCAAAAATCGGAAGGTTAATAGCATACCGAAGTTGACTGAGAACACCGTAGGCAACTGTAATAACACAAAGAAAACTAGAGACCAAATATGTTAGCTCCTCCCTGGATGCCATGTCGGAACGGGGATTCTTACACAGTGTGATAATGTACACCCATAATCTTCCAATCTGCGGGATTTCACTCATGGGAGACCATAGGATAGGACCCAGACCATATCCCGCAACGTATAGTGTCAACCCCAATAGCGCAGGCACCTGAGCAACGCCAAATTCTTCCATAACTCCCATTAGACCAGGTGTGTAAATGGCAGATCCAATGTAGACCGAAAAGGTGAGGAGGCAAATCTCAAACGTGACAAAATATTTCTTGGCTCGGGGCCAGTTTCGTGGGTTCTTTTAGGAAACTGTTAGTAGTCATCTACATGTTTGAGAAAGATTAGAACTTACCTGTGGATCATCGGGGCCATCCCAGTCAACAACATGATAATCGCGTCCCTTTTCTGGATCAACGCGAATACCACTGGGTTCATTAACGCCATCTCCAAGTGTGCTTTTAGACTTGTCGGAAGCATCACTCCCTTGACGGCTACGAATACTGCGTGCATGCGCAAGCTCTGGGACTCCACCCGCGTTCTCAGGCGGCTGCGTGGATCCATGGTACGCCGCATACCCCGATTTCTCTTGGTTAACGTATCTCTTCCAATACTCTGGGTCCTTTTCTTCAGGATACTGAAGATATTTCCTCCCAGTGATGAGGCGGACGCAGTGTCCGAAAGCGGAATCGCGAATTAGATCCGCCAACATGGTTACTCGTTTGACGAACCACGACACTATCCCTACTAAAGATTCTTTTTACAAAGAGAAAATTGACAAGAAAAGCTAGTGGCTAACCCTCATGCAAAACCGTTGCCGTGACGAAAAAATATATAAAATGATTGCCGACATCCAAACGCTTAAGTTCATAATCTTCAATCGCTGACATCATCACAAGCATCATCGACTTTCAGCACGCAACGCCGGACCCTGACGCGCGACCGCCCGCACACTCCAATCCTGCAGCTCAAAAAAAAAGCTTATTGGCTCCGATATTTCCGATTGCCCATTCGATGGCAGAGGGACTGCTATCACCGAAAAACAGAGTTCATGACGACCGACTTTGTCGGCACCGATCGGGCGCCCGTGATGCGGCAATCGTGGGCGCGAGGTATTGCTTTGTCAGTCCTGCTCGCTCGCGCTCTGGAGCAAGCCGGCCGGAGCGCGACGGATGCGGAACTGCGTTGGCTGGGAGCTTGGGTGGATGTGATGTGTCATTGCTGGGTGGGGATTGAATTTGGCGATCGTATCGATGGGGTGGAGGCGGTGGGCTTGGCGATGCTTGCATGGACGTTGGGTTAGTGCTGGTAGTCATTACGAGTTTACCTCTATTTCGATATCGTGGTAATAAGTAGTAGTAAAGAAAAACTGCTTCAAATCCATGCTTTGGTGGCTAAAGAGAGCACAAGTATACCATTGTCTCACTCCATTGTTTGCAAGTGAAAAGCATTGCCTCATTTCGCTTCTCCTAATATCTGTAAACTAACCATTACCATATGACCAGGATTAAGAAACTGCAAAGATAGAAGCGTAAATTTAACCTAAGTAGTTAACAGCAGCGCGCCGCACTAAGCCCACCAGATCAAGTATAAAGTCTTGCCCTAGTAACATGTAGATGCATGGATAATGTTCTTGGACAGCCCGTACAAGCTCCCTCATATTGATTGTAGATGATACATGTAGGCAAATAGGAAACATCGCAGCCATTAGCCCAACAATCATTTCTATAGTACCCAACAAGAAAAGATCTCTCCTCTAAGCAAAAAACGCCAGATACCACCGCTTTTGAGTTCCGATGCGCCCCAAACGCCAACACCCATGCCCTCTACAGCACGGCAGTGTTACATACACCAAACTTGCAAAATTTCAATTCGACATTTCTCTTGTTGTCGAGCACCGACTCCACTCTCCTCTGGCAGAGACTGACCTTCCTCTTCTGCTGGCTGATTCAGCGAACTCGTGTCTGCGCTACCATCAGTATGCCTTTATTGATGTCCCAGGGCAAGAAGGTACCTATCGCCAGAACATGCGATTGAAGTGTTGTCTCAAGGCAGCAGAAACGGCTGAGTTTCTTCATGAAGCTTGACTCTCGAGAATCACCAGACAGTACGCCAATTCACACTCCACTTCCTGTCGACGTGGATCGGTGACCGCCAGTGTAGCCTCAAGCACCTTGACTGTACGCTGTAGCAGCTCTACTGCATCCTTTGTCTGCCCGTTTTCCCGTTAAACGACAGCAAGGGCATAATGCGATGCTATCTGACTAGAATTAGTCTCTGGTAGCCTAGACTGAACCTTGACGACATGCTCTATCAAATCTATAGCCTCTTTGATCTGCCCGTTGTCCCAGTATACGGTAGCAAGGCCGCGCTGAGATGCTAGTCGATCAGGACGAGTCTCTGGTAATATGGTTTTCTCCACCTGTACCACATGCTCGAGCAACTCTATAGCCTCTTTTGTCTGCCCGTTGTTCTTGTAAGCCATAACAAGATCGCGCTGCAATAGCAGACGATTAGGATAAGTCTCTGGTAGCATATTCTAAACCTCTACCACATGTTCTAGTAGCTCTATTACCTCTTTTGTCTACCCGATTTTATTGTACGCCATAGCAAGGCTCTGCTGCAAAAATAGCAGGTCAGGATTACTCTCTGCTAGTGCTTTTTCTCTAACCTTGACTACATGCCTTAGCACCTCTATTGACTCTCTTTTCTGGTCGTTGTGTTCATACACAATAGCTAAGAATTTCTGAGAACTTAGGAGTTTCGGGTGCGTTTCTGCTATCTTAGCCTCCTGGAACCTAACCACATACTCTAGTAGCTCTACTGCTTGCTGAGTGTGTTCTGAATCTACTAGATTTCTTGCTGCGAGGCGCTATATAGGTACGTGATCTTTTGTTAGATCCAACGGCGTAATCCTGAAAACTTTATAGATATCTTCTAACAAGCGCTGAAGCCTTTTGTCTTCTCCTATGAAGGCTAACATCCAGCCACACGCCAGGAAAATAGGTAATATGGTACTCGATGGGCCAAACGAAAATACATCCCTAACATTAGGCGGAAAGAAGGATAGTATGTGCGGCCGCCAATACCTCTCGTAGATGATTAACCTTTTTGAAGATGAGATGATACACCTGGTGCTCACCTAAGAGGCGTGTTGCTCCTTTTGGTCTAGCCGGTCTTTCGCCCACGTATGCGCTAGCGGATGCATCGACAGTCCGTCAAGGTTGTCAGCTAGGTGTCTTATTACCAACGATAGTGAGACAAGAAGAGTGCTAGCTCTGTTCAGTCGGTAGTCGTCCTAGTTATATGCCTGTGTATTAATGAACCTGGGCAGTCGAGACATATGCCATTGTGTGAGCGCGTGCATTTTATTTCCCTGGTTATTATAATTATTGGATACCTAGTGAGTACCTTTCCACCCGTCTGAAAAGATGGAGAGTAGCAGTACACTGTGATGTAGTATTGAAAAGATGCTAAGTCTAAGGCGTCCCGGCCTACCTCGTTCTTGGAATCGTTCAGCGCTCCTATAGAAGCTTTAAAGGTCGCGTAAACATGCCGATACCTTGACTGATGTTGCCTAGGGTAGCGTTGAAGTAAACGCTTGCGTCGCTGCTCGTACTGTTCCGTATATTGGTCTAGTTGACAAAAGCCTTCCGCAATGTATGCACTAGCCTGGACAAGAGCGAGTGTATGTGACCCTAGTAGCTGGACGATAACCTGTGCCTGCTCTTTGTAATCTATCTATGACTCTTTTGGTACCTAAGCAAATTTGAGCAGAAGCGGTGTCGAGTGCTCTTTCCTAAGGCCCTCAAGCGTTTTAGCAGGTAACGTGCTGTACTGGCTGTACTTAGGTACACAAGATGTTATGATTATATACCTTGATTGTTAGATGGAATATACGCGGAATAGTCAAACGTTAAATTATTGGCGTTGTCCAAAACCAGCAGCCAGGGTTCCTTCGTGATTGTAAGCGCCTGGAGTAACTAACTCTTTAATACTTTCAGTAGGCGATACAAACGCCTTCAAGATTACTAGAAACCCGCTCCTAGCTGTCAAAAGACTACTAAAGTCGACCCAAAACACGCCCCAGAAGCTATTAATCATCAGCAAAAGCATCAATACGTAGTGCGATGAGGTTAGGACGTACTCTGCTTGCAGTAGGTATACAATCTTCAAGCATATTTCGCTCTTTCCTATCACGCCCATGCCCGTAATAACTAGTTATTTCCGTTATATAGAGTTTTTATCCTTGTTATGCAAGGCACACTGAATCCGGTCTACAACTTCTAAGCGACCAGTAAAAAGGTAGTTAACAGAACGAGGGACTATCCAGTGCACATTTCTTTCTGCATGTGCATCAGTCAAAGCGCACTTAGAGAATTCAGATATACGCTGTTCACCTTGTTAGCTTGGTGTAAGGTGATGCATCATATATTCCTATACGAGCTAAGTCATCTGCCTATACTATAGCCGCTGCAGTACTTACACGAAAAACTCCTTCAAAAGATAGCTGTGTTCGATCTGCGCAGCGTTAGCGCTATGCTATCTAGCACTCTAGGCAAAATCTTCAAGATACACACTCGACTTCTGCTGTAGGTTCTTGATGCAGTCTCGCACCCGAAACTTCTGTACCTAGTGTTATAGATACTTGTTTTTTGCTGCTTACATCCTACCCTACTCCTTATACTCGGCAAGTCCGACCTTCTGTAGCCCCTAGTCGACATTAAAGCGGAAATATCACTTCTCGTCGTAGTGTTAGGCCTATCGCGCAATGAACTTCCTCTCTATCTCTAGTTGGCTAAGCATGATGGCGATCAACCTGTCATATTAGTCATGTCTTGCTAACATGCAGTTATCCATTCACCCACCCGTGCTTGTGCTACTGATAAGATCAAACACTTCGCATGGTTTTACGATTGAAAGACCAATATTCTGGCGTTCGTTGTTCAGTCGGGTTATGATACCTTGCGGGATACACAGCGTCGACAGGCCGCGCATTCTGCCACCATCGAGCGACAGCAGGCAGAGGCCAGTGATTTCAAGTGGATTAGGCTCGCCACCATGCTCGGTCGCGATACTTTGCGCCATGGCGGTGTCTGACGTTCAGATGTGCTTGTTGCTCGAGGGATGTGACAGAAAAGATCAATGGCAAAAGCATAGTGAGCATCTACTGTGAACAAAGGAACTATCTGTAGGTTATTAACGAGGCTAAAAGATGAGCGGCAGGCTGAAAGCTGGGGAATGGGGTGCGCGCTCTGCAGAATGCCGTACGTGTACTAAGATGTTGCAGGATGTGGAGCCAACACGCCCCATGATTGGTACTGTGAAGCGTTGACATGGCTGCCACACACTATAATTGGGTAGATGGTTCAATCCTTCAGCTGTGCGCTCGCATAAGTAATGATGACACATCTGACAATCTTGACTGGTGTAGCCAAGACGTCAGGCTGTATGAGTAGTGACAGGCAAAGCACAAGGTCTATCAGCTGCAAATCGGAGATATAAGGAGCTGAGTAAAGATTCATTCTTCAACAATGCAGCAGGATTTTCTGTAGAGAAAGGCTGAAGCTGGTGGAAACCCCATATACTTGTTATTTTGATCATGACGCGGGTTTTTTTTGACACATGGATAAGGATGTTACAAGTTGGAAAAAGAGTGTATTCTGGGAGACAAGAGCTTGTCTAACACTGACTAGAACAGCCAACATACATGCACTAATCAAATGTAGTAGCTGAATGCTTATCAGTTACTGTTATGGGGTAGGTTATACCTACCCTATAACGGTTACACATCTTCCAGGTATCTCTAATCATTCAACTGCGTCTCCATCAGCTGCCTTGCATGCATTGTGCATCATCGCTGCATTATTATATTGCAAGTGTACATCATGCAAAAAGAGCAAATTGACAATCCACCCTTGACAGCCCCCTGGAGAAACCAGCTCAGTGGCAAGACTGCACTTACTACGATTTTTTCTACACGTGCATGTATCGCAGCATGTGCAGTGACAGATCTGTCTCATCTGCTGTATCGGTTCCATGAATAGGAATACATACTGCAATCCCCCAGGCTCCACAATCAACTTCACTAGGAATCAACACAACCAACTAGTGGAGGCTTACCTAGACGCCCTCACAGGCTATATACATATACTTACGTATATTGTAACAGAAACAAGAACCAATAGCACCAACGCGCCCACATTACCACTGATCGTGTTCTCAAGCTTTGCACCCTGAATCTCCCTCCGTCATCTCCCCAGAGCTTCTTCAATGCTAGCTGCTATGCAGCATTTGCGAATTAAGAGACAGGATATTTTTACAAGGCAGAAGAATAAACTCTGGTAGAATTGATTGGTTTGACATGTAGATTCACAAATTAGAAATGCACCACCCTACGCATACATCCTTATGCGTGAGCAAACCACAATCCACATACCAAAAGCATAAAGGGCGCAAGCTACTTAATAGATTCAATACATATTCCCCAAAGTACACAGCACTTGTCAATGTAACCCAACAACCATGTCTGCAGGTCGTCCTAAGCTATCCCCACCCCCAAAGGAAACATTGTACCCGCTTGTTTCCAATCGAGTTTCAATCACAATCATATAGTTCATCCTCTCACTACACCCAGCAGCTGGAATACTAGTCATAGTAGCCGCAAGCTAGGCTATAATGTAGTAGATCCCTTCCATAATACCCAACATCAAGATCTCAAGGCCCTAGGCGAGCAGCCGGGCCGGGCCTCGTCCCTTTAAAACCCCAGCAAACACAGCTATCACCACGCCGTATATGCTAGCGTTGTGCTTGGGCATAGTAGTTTCCAGATCCACAAGAGACTGTGGGAGCAAGTGCAGTTGTCCATAACGATAACAAATCGATACTTGGGTACGGACCTAGTATTTTGATTTGATGGCTGTATTAGCAAACAGGCTATAGATGGGTTTTAGGCTACTTGAATCGCCCTGTCATATACACTCGAGGTCTTGCAGCGCACCATGGAAGCTTCTGGCGAGCTTGTCCAACTCGGAGCGATGCGGGTGGGTGCGGCCGCTGACGTTCAAGTCAATACATGAAAGATACTGGTCCAAAACTAAGTCGAAGTGTTTCCGAATGCGTACCGGACAGTGCCAGGCCAGCATTCAAAGCATGTATATACGCCAGTCCTATCTTACACTGCACGCTTTCATACAGCTTGACAACTCTGGCGGTATCTCGAGCCTAACCCGCACCTCAAGAAGAGAACATGGGTTTAATACCATCAGCTGGGTTAGCCACTGCTGAACACTAAAATCCAAACAAGATCTATCATCCCCACCCCCAAATCTCACGCTAGCCTCAGCGCCGCTATACCGCTCATACCCGTCCAAAACTCTGTCGGCGACTCTATCCCCATCATCGTCTCTATCCACTCGCCCTCCATCCACCCCTGCACAAAGCATGCCCCAAGAACCGTATACGTCTCGTCTTCTTTTTCCTGCAGAATGAGAGGAACAGAGCATCCGGCTATAACAGCAAGATGGCACTGTCCTGCTATTTCCGACCATTTGTCAGCGATGTATGTGGGCATCAAGCCCATATATCCGGTCTCTGATATAAACGGTCGTCGGCCGCGCAAGACCTGTCTGACTATGTTCCGGGCTTCAGATTCACGGTATCCATGTACCCATGTGGAAACATGTTTGGAGAGCTTCGTCTCGCATGTGTATGGATCGTCGAGGGGCGACGCGAAGTCAGGGTTAGGTGGCCATGCAGCAGCGTTGTCGCCATGGCACATTGCCCAAGCTGCTCGTAGGGGATCGTCATAGATGTTTGAGCCGAGGTTGCGGAAGTGCTGGGTAAGTTCGATAGTCCAGCAGTGAAATTCCCAGTCAGGGTCGGCGGAAAGGAGATGTACTGTTTCACTCGATACCTGTGGAGGTTGTTGTAGGATAGTCCCAACTTGATCTATCATGAGTCCAGTGCAATGTAGCACGTTGTCCTGGAAATAGAGGACGAGATCTTCGAATGTGTTGTGTGTGATACCACCATCTGCGGCGTACAACCTTCCTTGCTGGTCGTCCACTATCGAAATAAATTTCATTGGGATGTAGTCCTTGCGAACAAGACAGCTGGTGTGAGTAGGGACACTCCAATCCGGCGCCCAAGATGGCGTTTTTCTGTAAAAAGAAGAGCTGCTTTCTGAAGCTTCCACTGCTCCCAAGATATCCAGCGAACGCTTCTGGTTCATCCAGGCTCGAGCAAAATCAGCGTAAATGCGTTCATACGGCTCTATGTAATGAGGCTTGAAGTCTAGGCCGGTCTTATCTTGAGCGAGGTTCCATAGTGCGAAGATCTTATCTCTGGGATCAGTGCTCTCAAAATCCCGGGCCATTACGACTGCTTCCAGAAAACCTGGCGCATCTTCGCTCGTCTGAACGAAGACGCAGCCTAGTCCGATGCCACCATTCACCAAATGTCGAAAGTAGAAGAGCTTGCGTGCATAAGACAACGTATCCAAGTCAATCTCCTTTAGAGCTGGATCGGCTTCTTGCATTCGCTTGGAAAGTCTCTTATCGCGGCTCAACATGTCCTGAAGCTTATGCGCAGCCGATTCAAGATAGTCCCAGCTATCTTTTCGACCGGGGATGCATAATACTGTTGGATTCGAAGCATAAGCAATTTCCTGGCAAATCCTTAGTAGATCAAACCGATTTTTAAGCTTCAGAAATTACCTGCAACATCCATATCCGCCGGAAGTATTGCCTAGTCAAAAGCTTGTATAGGCCAGCACATAGCTTTGCAAATTGATCAGGCTTAATGGTATTCTCGTTGTCGTCGCTTTGACCGCGTAGAACGACTTCCGATGGGAAATGAAACTCGTTGGACTTATTTTTGCGGACGATTGGGTGCTTGAAGAGTTCTTTTATAAAAGAGAATACTGACTCACTCTCCGCGGTGGGATTTCCGATATATGAGAAGACTGCGATGGCAAGGTCATATATCTCCCCCATGCGCGGCACCTGCCGAGCGCGCTCAGTCAAGTCTTTTTGGTTGATTGATAAAGCATCTATCCACACTGGTACGATGACTTTGGGGTTTCTTACGGCACGAATAGCTTCAGCGAGGTTCCTGCGGACTGTCATCTTTTGTCCTGCCATTATAATTTGCTCCTGAGTATCATCCACGCCCCAACAGTCTTCAAACCAAAGTTAGTTATGTAGGTTTGTTTCCCTTCTATGTATACCCAAGAACTTACAGGAGAGAGCAAGATAGTGTTCGTCAGTGTCAATCGGACAATGCGCCACATGAATGACTATAGGCGCATGTGCATCCTGGGCAGGCATGATACACATGATTCTGATCTCATCAGCCACCATATCTAGTGGCATGTATTGGAAGTCTATGGTCGGTCGGTCGAAACTGGCACTGGTACCCAGACGGATGGGGCACACCCTAGGTAAGACTAGTTGGTCTGGAACACCATACCATCTCTTGTGTTGTGTAAAGGGGCTTTGAGAAATGACACGACGAAAGTAGCCGCTCTCCACAAGACAGTCATTCGTCTCGTGCATATCAAATACTTCATAAGCTCGCGTGTACATAAGATCGCTAAAATCGCGCGTCCAATATGCTTTCTGCTCTTGTTGGTCTGATTCCACTACACAGGCATATCGTACCCAAATATGTGTTGGTCTGTCAGCCGTTGTACGAAAGTAGCGTAGAAATCTCTCCAAGGCAATCGAGAGAAACAAGGCCTTCCCGTCTACCTCTATAGGCTGTCTATACTCTCGGTGTCCTCTTGCATTCTTGATGGCAACAAAAGGAGGAAGATCAGTGAGGAGGTACGTTTCAAGGCTGCAGCGAACATGCTCAGCTGCTTCATAGGCTGGGTGCAAGAGCAACAAACGAGCCTCACGCGGGTCATGACGAAGTGGTGTGTACTCCATCTGGGGCACGAGCAACCTATCCAGACCATCTTTAGTGACGGTGTAGAGATCATTCTTTAGTCGGGATGGTGTGTCATTGTGTGATGGTGATGCCAAAAGAGGGTCAGCAGTCAAAGACTGTTCGTCTTTCACTGACATCATCGAAAGCAGGGGCGAAGGGATAGAACAAGGTAAGATAACAAAGAGTTCTGTAGACTAGTGCATGTCACTTTGATTGCGAGCTAAGCCCTTTATTGATCGTGTTAGCGTAGCGGGGTACACAGCGGTTACCTAAACACACCCCAGATAAGCGAGATGGTACCAGAGCTACTGCTGGTCAAGCGTAATGCGATGGACTATCTAAGGGTGTCGCGTACAAAATAGCTTTGTGTAGACAGCTCTCAACTCGTAAAATATTGCTCTCAATCATGATTAATCCCATGATGTGCTATACAACTTCGAACTCGTAATAGACGTATGCGGTGTACTCCTGGTCGCCCATGTGTCCGGCTTGTTGCATGTCAATGGACATGGACTGGTCGTCTTTCTTGATGCGGCCTTTGCTATCACGGCCGAAAGCGTTGCCACCAAGGTATGAGTAGGCTGCGTCAAGGTTCGCCTTTGCTTTTTTCGCCGATTTGGCGTCGGTCTTGGTCGTGTTAGCATGCAAGCAGTTGTGCGACCAATGTAGATAAACTCACCTGAACAATGCCGCATACAAAATCTAGCGGTAGGCCATATCTAAGCACAGTTTCCACAAACACTCTGAGTGCCAGGACATGAATCCAGATCATAGCACTCTCGCTGTACCCTGTGCGACCTAGCCGTAGCGCCTCACCCCAGAGCTTGCGCTCGTCCTTGGCCAGTTGGTCGGCCTCCTTTGCCTCCTCTTCCTTTCCACCTTCCTTGTACGTGTATTCTCTCGGGGTCCACCGCTTTTCCCTGCACTTGTGAACAAACTCGTTAGAGTGCTTTTTGAATGTTGTAACGGCGAACAGGGTAAACTCGTCGTCCTGGGCAATCTTGTTGGCGGAGCGGGGGACAACCATGGGGCTCAGCTCTTCATATGCCTGGTAGAATTCTTTTACAGCCGTGTTGGGGACGGCAATGAGGTGTGTGTCGAGATATTCAGAGTCGCGGACAATGGACTTGGGATTGACGACATTAACGAGGGACTTGGTGGACAGGTTGCCGGTGCGCTTTCGCTCTGCGGCTGCAAGGGCGCCCTTTGTCTGGTTGTACTGGCTGAACTTGGACTTGACATCGTTGTCAATACCTTGTATCTCCTGCGCGCGCGGTTAGTCTGTTGCGTGGTGCCATGACTATGCGCCGCTGTCTACCTTTTGTAGTGCATCTATGAGATCTGCGATGGGCTTGTCTGCGCGATACTTGACCTTGTTCCACTGGAAGCTGCGCAGGTACTGATCGACGGGCTCTGCACTATGTGAGCTCTTGGGCACCATTCACTCGGCCGGTCCCCCCCACGTACTGTCATTTATCGTCTTCTGCTGCTGCACCTTGGACTCGTCGCCGTCGAGAATCTGGCGCAGACTCTCGCCGACCTTTGCGACTACGCCCTCACACGCATTACTAAGCTTCGAAAGCTCATCGGCCTGCTGGACGAGGGCATCCAGGGTTCCGATCTTGAAGTTGGGTATGGCAAACGGGGAAGTGTTGCCAACGTCATTGGTCACGGTGGAGCGCAAGGCCGTCAGGGCGTCATCGTGGTGATTCGAGGGGGATATGGACGTCGGCAGCGACACCAGCAGGTACTTGCTGCCCTTGGACATGGTTGCTGCAGTCGTCTCGGGGCGATCGGGTCGCGATATAGGCAGCTATGGGAACGATGTCTGCATTCGTGGATGCAATCCAGCTTCGGAGCTTGGATCGCCGGGCGGCCCAGCTATCCGCCCGCCGGCGTCATTGGCGCTCTGACTATATAACTTCCATCCGCCGCCGATACCCGTCGGACAGCCAGCAACAGCATTTCCTCCTCACCCACACATAATGGCCGCCAGAAAAGCAGTCGCTGCGTTGCGCCCAGTGGCCAATGCCTTTGCGCCCCAGGTTGGGAGACTTCAATGCCCAAAAGTCGCCCGGTATTCAACCAGAACATGCACATTGCTAGCCCCGCGACCCCGCAACTTCACAGGACCAGCGCGAAAGCATGTGCGATGGGCTTCTTCACAGGCAGCAGACGAGCAGCTGGGCAAGACTGGCCTGTATGAACTGCACAGCAAGTATGGCGCCAAGTTTGTGCCTTTTGGCGGATACTTGATGCCCGTCCAATACAGCGACTTGAGCATCATCGACTCGCACAATTGGACGCGCGAAAAAGCCAGTTTGTTTGATGTCGGCCACATGTAAGACGCCATACACAGTGAGGGTAGTAGTGAAAGACGGTCCTGTAAGCTAACCATATTCAGGGTCCAGCACCACTTTTCTGGCCCCGGTGCCGAGGCCTTCCTCGAGAGCATCACTCCATCTGCCCTCTCTGTCTTGCCCAAGCATCAGTCTACTCTCTCAACCCTGCTCAACTCCAATGGTGGCATTGTTGACGACACCGTCATCACGCGCCTCGCCGACAGGTTTTATGTCGTGACAAATGCAGGCTGCAGAGAAAAGGACACTGCATACTTCAAGGCGCAGCTGGATGTATGGAAGAGCAAGCATTCTGATCAACCAGTCGAATGGCAGACCCTAGATGGGCAAGGCCTTGTCGCCCTCCAAGGACCCCTTTCTTCAGAGATTCTCTCACGCGTGCTTGATGACAAGTCAAAGAAGGACTTGGAATCGCTCTACTTTGGCCAGTGTGCCAATGCAACCATCAAGGGTACCGACGCCGAGGTGCTTGTCAGCCGTGGTGGCTATACTGGCGAAGACGGTTTTGAGATCAGTATTCCTGCCTATGCCACCGAGGCTGTCACTCAATACTTGCTTGACTCGGCCAAAGACGAGCTGCGATTTGCAGGCCTCGGAGCGCGCGACACTCTCAGACTGGAAGCCGGTATGTGTCTCTACGGCCATGACCTAGATGACACCACAACACCTGTCGAGGCCGGCCTTTCCTGGATCATCGGCAAAGAGCGCCGCGCAAAGGGCGGTTTCCTCGGCGACTCTGTCGTTCTGCAACAATTAAAGAAAAAGTCAGAAGGCGGAGGTGTTTCGCGCCGCCGAGTGGGTCTTGTCGTTGAGGGTTCCCCCGCCCGAGAAGGCGCTGAGATTGTCAATGAGGCTGGTGAGAAGATTGGTAACATCACCTCTGGCTGCCCATCACCCACCCTGAAGAAAAACATTGCTATGGGTTACATACAAGATGGCATGCACAAGGCAGGCACTGAAGTCGATGTTGTGGTTCGTGGTAAGAAGCGAAAGGCCGTCGTCACAAAGATGCCATTCGTACCAAGCAAATACTTCAAGCAACCAGCCAACGTAAAGGCATAGGTTGCTGCTGAACATCCGGAATTTTGGCATATTCAACCTGCCATTACCTCTTGAGCGCACCATTGCACCGAGCTAATCAAATTCTCACAGCACTGGTATTTTTTCCAGTCTCCCTCACGGCTCTTAGTAGCTGCCAGCGATTTACATGACGAGCATTTGCGCATGACATTGCATTGCATAAGAATACTATTATGACTAAATCCTTTGATCTCCATCCGTTGGTCTGTGGTCATTGGCACAAGCCCAAGCGGTGTGCTTCTCGAACATGTCTGTAAAACTAGTAGAGACGTACTTAGACCAAGTCAAAATAAGACTTACGAACACCCGAAACCTCAACATGGTTTGGCTCGGGGTGATCCTCAGATACGAAACGGCAACTATACCGCCGCTATGCAGTAGATAAGAAATAGTACCGCGAATCAAATCACTTATCCATGACCAATTTTACATGTCTATTATCAAAAGATGAACTCTGGCGTTTTGAGATTAACTCCAACGGGGTCTTTTCCGTCGGGTCCGTTCGCATATCCTAGTTCTTGGCAACGACGTCTATTACACACTTGCCCGACGGCAAAGATGAGGAATGCGATCTTTACGCCGGATACTTCAGGCTATGTGCCATGCAAGATCTTTATGCGCATTTGTCGAGTTTAGTAATGGGCGAAAGGAGAATGGCTACCGGAAACTGGGATGAAGAACGTAGTCACGTGGTCAAGTTTGAAATCTTTGGATGATACTGCACATGATGATGTAGCATCGTAGTTGGATATTCGTTCAAGACGGATTGCGTCAAGAACTGAGGGTATAGCTGAACTTTTAGCCATGTATGCTTTCGCCATGGCAATCTCTGTGAAGCAGCCACGCTATCTTCATATTCTGGGAGATCCATCAACATCTGGCATTTTCATACCACAAGATCCCGTCATGAATCTTCATAAAAAATCCCAACATCTTACTTCCATACCTCACCGTCCCCTGCCCCTTCCCCCTCCCCTTCCTCTTCCCCGTCCCCCACCCCGTCCTCGTCCCCCTTTCCCCCTCGGCCCCGCCCGTTCATAAATCTTTACATCTTCAAACGCACTATCCGCCACGCGAATATAACTCGGAATCCCATTATCCACTACAGCAAGCACCACATTCCTGCACCCGTGCTTCAGCCTCTGGTACGGCTGATCCGACTCCTTTGGCGGGTCCTCGGGCACTTGCGCCATGAGATCATTGAGCTGTGCGCCCGTGGGGATGGGTGTGGTGCGGGCGTCTACGACGCAGATGCGGAAGTCGGGGGGTCCACGGGCAGATTTGCGGAATTTGGAGGTTGTGCGGTAGACATCGAAGTGGATGCGGTAGGGGTTTTCTGCGGAGGAGGGCAAGAGGAAGGTGGGTGGGGCGGTGCGGTCGTGGGTCGGAATTAGTTTTAGGAGGCGGTAAATATCAGTGTAAGATCTGAAGAGGCCGGGTTTAAGGAGGGGCCCGAAGGCGAGGTTGGAGGCGGGGATGGTGTAAGTTGGTTGGCTTAGGCGCCGCCAGATTTCGGAGAAGAAGCGGGTTATGAGGTTGGAGCTGGAGGTTGTCTCTTGCTCGGGTTTTGGGGGTGCTTCGACGATTTCGCCTCGGTCGTGGTCCCATGATCCAGTGCGGAAAATGACATAGCCTGATCTTTTCAGACCAGCGTAGACGTTGTACATTTCCAGTGTGAGTTTTCCGCCTACACCACCCTCAAATCCTATAAAGGCCGCGTAGGCGGATTGCAGACTCATAGGTGCACCATCTTCAGTCCTGTATACCGTCTTGTCGCCGATTTCGCGTTTTACCGGCCACCGACAATCCAAGGTTCCTCTTTCTAGTAAGAACAGCGCTTCTTCTGGCAATAGCCACTCTTTTCCTCCTTTATTTGTGCCTATGGTTTGGAAGTGCTGTGACTTGACTTTATCTACGCAAGCCATGTTGCGCTCTGGGTCATACATGGCTAGGACATGGCCCTTTTGCGTGTGCGTACGCTGCCATGACAGGACGCCATGCATGGCCCGGCGCGAGGCCTCGAGAGTGTCGAGCTGGAGGTTTGTCTCATGGCTTTCAAAGTCCTTCTCGCCACGCTTTGGTAGTGTTGGGTGTGCGCTATCTTGTGCTCTGTCGCGCGAGCATTAGCATTGCAGAAACATGGAAAAAAAAACTACAGGCTGCGCATGCGAGATGACGCACGTCAATTTCTCAAGAAGTCGAAAGTCTTGGGCTTCCTCAGTGGGATCATAATCTGTCGCGTCAGGTGCGCGCAGGTGCGAGATGTCCTCGTCTTGATCGGCCATGGCCGGGAAAAATGCTTGTGAGTGCGACGACGGGACTCTGGTGGGGAAAGGTGGCGGTCGGCACTGCGAACGTTTTGGGCGGGTTGCCGCGGCATCCCATCGGCATCCCATCGGCATCCCATCGGCACCAGGCCAAGGGCGTCTCGACAACAGTGTGCTGCCTCGTCCGAGCATCTTGCCTGTCAAAGTCCATCCTCAACCCACTGTTATGATATACTAGTCTATCACTACGGGGGCTTTCGGAGCTTGATTCTTCCCTTGTGCCGCCGATATCACACGATTTGGGAGGATTACTGTAACACAGAGCGGGGAAAGACTTTCAGAATGCATGCAATGACAAAGGAGGAGCATCGAGACTGATCCAGGAAGTGGCATGAGCAGGATCATGGATTGCAGGGAAATATGTTGGACTTATAGATTAGAGATGCATTGACTTGCAGAAATGCTATATAAACTCTCTCATGTCTGCTGGATTAGATTATCACACATTCAAACACAATCTATTCATTCAAGATCAACTCTCTTCACTTCTACTTCCAAAAATCCAAAACTATCATCATGCCTCTTACCAAGTACAAGGCCGCTGCCGTATGTCTGCCCCTGTTCGAACACTCTGGGATAACATCGAAGTCAATCTAATCGAACTCTAGGTCACTTCTGAGCCATGCTGGTTCGACCTCGAAGCTGGTGTTCAGAAGACAATCAACTTCATCAATGAGGCTGGCCAGGCTGGCTGCAAGCTCGTTGCTTTCCCAGAAGTCTGGATTCCAGGTTACCCCTATTGGATGTGGAAGGTCAACTACCAGCAGTCACTTCCTCTGCTGAAGAAATACCGCGAGAACTCCCTTCCAATCGACTCTGAGGAATTCAGACGTATTCGCCGCGCTGCCCGCGACAACCAAATGTAAGCCAAGATTCTCTGCACTCGTAAGCGTCTCTGACACTGCCCAGCTATGTCTCTCTTGGCTTCTCCGAGATTGACCACGCCACCCTGTACCTCACTCAGACTTTGATTGACCCAATGGGTGAGGTCATCAACCACCGCCGAAAGATCAAGCCTACCCATGTTGAGAAACTGGTCTACGGTGATGGCGCTGGTGATACTTTCAAGTCTGTCACTCAGACCGAACTTGGTCGTCTCGGTCAGCTGAACTGCTGGGAGAACATGAACCCCTTCCTCAAGGCGCTCAACGTCTCTGAGGGCGAGCAGATCCACATCGCAGCGTGGCCGGTGTATCCTGGTAAAGAAACTCTCAAGTACCCTGACCCGGCCACTAACGTTTCGGACCCTGCCTCTGACCTGGTTACGCCCGCTTACGCCATCGAGACTGGCACCTGGACTCTTGCACCCTTCCAGAGACTGAGTGTAGAGGGACTCAAGAAGAACACCCCTGAAGGTGTCGAGCCTGAGACTGATCCTACCACCTACAACGGCCATGCCCGCATCTACAAGCCTGACGGCACGCTTGTGTCTAAGCCTGACCCAGACTTTGATGGTCTCCTGTTTGTTGACGTACGTCCCCAACCTAACCGTATCTGTCTGCCGATTACTAACAAACAAAAGGTTGATTTGAATGAGTGCCACTTGACCAAGGCACTTGCCGATTTCTCAGGCCACTACATGCGACCCGATCTCATCCGGCTGCTCGTCGACACCCGACGCAAGGAGCTTATCACTGAGGCTGACCCTCAGGGAGGTATTTCAACCTATTCCACCCGTGACCGTCTTGGCTTGAACACACCGCTCGATGGAGGTGTGAAGAAGCAGAAAGTCGTTGCTGCTGAAGCCGAGTCTACCAACTCTTCTGCGCTCTAGATATTGCTGCGCATTAAGCTTCCAAAACTCTGGGTTTGGCTTTGTATCATAGTCTCATAAATTTACTGCGCTCAAATTGATTACTTCACTCTTCTTGATTACTTGATCCCGTGACATAGGGGTTAACACGTGCTCAAACAAACGATTAGTTGTCATGTCGGCTGCATTTCATTGATCAGTGAATCCTAGTCAATTTATTGTCATATACTAAGCCTCTTCCAATCAAGTCAAAATATAGTTGATAGCGGGCCGTTGCGTTGCCGACCCCGATTTGATGATGGATAGCGTGAAGATCAGTCGACACGTGATATGTGGCGGATTTATGGTTCACAAGATCCGAGCTTGAGCTAAAAGGCGGTGGCAGAATCTAGCGCGAACTGATCTTCGCGCGCGCAACTTTTCGAAAAGTTACCACTCGATAGTTCATCGCAAACCACAACCCACACGACCGCCACAATGCCATCCACACATAATGTAGATAAGCCCTGGGATACGGACGACATTGACAAGTGGAAGGTATGTTTGCGCCGACGATATATATCCGCACCCGCCAGATCCTAATTTTGCGCAGATTGAGCCCTTCAAGCCCGAAGACAACAAAGCCGGCGCATTCACAGACGAGTCCCGCTTCAGCACCCTCTTTCCCAAGTACCGCGAGCAGTACCTCAAAGGATCATGGAAGTTCATCACCCAAGCACTGCAGAGACTGGGCATTGGCTGCGAGCTCAACTTAGTTGAGGGCTCTATGACTGTATGGACCACAAAAAAGACGTATGATCCAGCCGCAATCCTAAATGCACGCGATCTCATCAAGCTACTCGCTCGAAGTGTACCAGCGCCGCAAGCTATCAAGATCCTTGAAGACGATGTGGCCATGGACATTATTAAGATTCGGAACTTGGTAGGCAACAAAGAGCGTTTTGTCAAGAGGAGACAGCGTATCCTGGGACCTAATGGATCAACACTCAAGGCTTTGGAACTGCTCACTGAGTGTTATCTGCTCGTACAAGGAAACACAGTGGCCTGTATGGGTCCGTACAAGGGACTCAAGCAAGTACGGCGCATCATCGAGGACACCATGCACAACATTCATCCCATCTACGCTATCAAAGAGCTTATGATCAAGAAAGAGCTTGCCAAAGATCCCGAACTCGCTAATGAGAGCTGGGATCGCTTCCTGCCAAATTTCAAGAAACGATCTCTCAGCAAGCGTCGCATACCTCACAAGGTCAACGACAAGTCGAAGAAGCCGTACACGCCATTCCCACCGCCTCAGGAGAAGAGCAAGGTCGATTTGCAGATCGAGAGTGGAGAATACTTCTTGGGCAAGCATGCAAAGGAGAGGAAAGTTCAGGAAGAGAGGGAGGAGAAGATGAAGGACAAGATGGACGCCAAGAGGAAAGAGAGAATGGCCGAGTATGTGGCACCAGAAGAGGATGGCGACAAGAAGAAGAAGAAGCGCAAGCGGGAAGAAGGCGAGGGAAAGGACAAGAAGAAAAAGAAGAAGCACAGTGCCGAGGGCGAGGCCAACGGCGATGCAGCATGAGACATCTCCTTTTCGTAAAGTTCATTGCGGAACAACATATCTGCATTCTTTTCTCTTTATGCTACGTTAAATTCTGAGAAGTCAGGGTCGTGTCGACTGCATGGCGGGATAAAAGTACAGCAGTCTGAGCGACACTCCATAGCATTGTTAGGTGTTTAGGTTATTCTGATAAGTTGAAATACCCATTTTCTCTTTGCTCGAAAAGGTCACACCTAAAGTACTACTAACAGTGTGTGTAAGCGGAGGACTTGGCACTCTAAACTTAGCGACATGGGTCAAACAACTCATGTCTCAAGCCCTGACATAACACGTCCACGTCGATTTCCACTCATCATGTCTACTTGGCCCTTCTGAGCGTTCGAATCTTTACTTACAATCTGTTTTATACCCTCATCTCACAATGCGCACCTACATTTCTGCACAGAACGCTGTTATCTTAGCGTGTTCTCCACGGCTGGTCTGGGGATGGCACTGTTGGAGCAAAAGTCCACTATATACAGTTGATATTCAGAGCTCTCTCAACGGCTTGAAAGAATACGCGTTGTGTTCTCAATCCCTAGGATCCTCGGCCTTGGCAGACGACACGAAAAAGGAAGACTATGGGCCATGGTCACATGCGCCCGTCTGCACATCTATTCTCCCAAGCATCAACGACAAGCTATGCGTATACACAGATATATCTTTCGCTCAAAACCGAGGCATCTCGATATTCACTACGCCAAGTCTGGCCAGGGACTTCGCATCGCTACCCGCCTTTCGCGATGCATCAGCCCTCGTATCTCAATCCATCAACAAGCCCACAGATACCTATCACGCTACATCTATACCAGGAAAAGGCATCGGAATGCTCGCCTCACAGCCCCTGAAATTTGGAGAGCGGATCACGGCATATACCCCTGCGTTTCTAGCCTACTTGGAATCCGAACTATCCACACTAGACCGCGAAGCCCTCTGGCGCACCGCAATCGAGCAACTCCCCTCGGACCTGAAGGAAAAGTTTCTCGGTCTCGCAACCGTATACGGCGACCCTAGAGTACAGGTCCAAGATATCGTCAAGGCGAATACGTTCCAGGTTCTGCTAAATGGGGTGAATCATCTAGCTGTGTGGCCAGAGACTAGTCGTTTGAACCACGCTTGTGCACCAAAGTACGTCCTCGTATTATCCTACTACCAGAAAAAAACAAAGACAATAAGAAAGCTAATAGAAAGGGAATGGTAGTGCACAGTACGTCATAGACACCGACCATTTATCCCACACAGTCCGCGTCACGCGACCTATTGCTGAAGGCGAGGAAATCACAATCTCATGTATTCATCCCTCCATCCCATTCGCATCTAGTTATTCTGACAGTGGAAACTTTAGATACCTCACCCCTCGAACCAACAGAAACCCGCCAACACCACCTCGCCCAAGGCTTCCACTTCACCTGCACCTGCCCCCGCTGCACCTCCCCCATAACCGACATCACCCTCTCCATCATCAACGATCTGCAGGCCCAACTCAACGATTGGTCCGATGCATCGCTGGGCTCACCCCAAGTAGCCGAGGAACTCCTGGTGTTGTATCGAGAAGAAGGGTTGGAAGGGTTCATGGATACGCCGTATGGATTTGCGGCGCTAGCGTATAGTGCGGTGGGGGATGCGGAGATGGCGGTACGGTATGCGGAGATGGCGAGGGAGGCGGTGCTGATGAAGGATGGGCGGGGGTCGCGGAATCTGGGGATTTGGGAGGAGATGATTCGAGGGGTGAGGGACCATTGGAGTTGGAGGCGGAGGGTTTGAAAGGGGCGTGGATTGAATTATTTATTAGAATGTATCAAGTTATCTATCTAGCAAAGTGCGAACGTGGGAATCATCAATATACAAAACGTCACAGACGTTACAGATTATGCTCCTCCTGTAGCCATAATCTTCTTCCCCTTAACGCTCTTCTGCTCCATACCTAAGCTTACGAAGAACGCAATGCAACTCGTTGCAATGGCCAGAATAAACGCCGTAACAATCGAGTTGTTGTATCCACGCAACACGCCCGCCAACAACTCCTTCGGCACTACGTTTCTCAAGTTCGTAGCTCCGGCGTGCGCAACCATCCGTCCATCAAGTCCAGGAGCGTACTTTGGAATCTCCTGCGCGAGCGTATTGACAAAGATATTCTGCGCAATGGAAATCGACAGCGCACCACCCAGCGAGTTAAAAAACATGACGCACGCATTCGCAGTCGGCATGTCCTTCTCGGTCGTTACGACTTGCACGGCGATAAACGGGATCTGGACGCCTGCGCCAGCACCGATACCAGCGAGGACTTGGTATCCGATCCATTGGCCCGCGGGAGATCCGACTTTGAGCGTGTACAGCAAGCCTGCGCCGATGGCGAAGACGGCGCTACCGAACCACATGAAGGGGGCGTACCAGCCGACGACGGTGATGAGGGCGCCGATGACGATGGAGGAGCAGGTGATGCTGACAAGGTAGGCGATGGTGCGGATGCCGGATTCTTCGGCCGTAGTGCCTTTGATGGCTTGGAAATAGAAGGGGAGGTAGAAGATGTGTCTATTTGAAGTTAATAAGTGTTAGATCTTAGATGGGGGATTATCGGGGAGACTGACGTATACAAAGCCATTGATAGCAAAGTCGAGTACAAGCTACTGACTAACACTGTGCGCTGAGTAAAGACGCGCACGGGCAGCGTAGCACGTTCGCCCTGTTTGATCTGCAAGAAGATAAAAACGCTGATAAGCAAACCGAATCCAAGCAGGGTACCCCAAACTTTGGAGTTGCTCCAAGCGTAGGTAAAGCCACCCCATTGCAGAGCTAGCAGTAGACAAACGATAGAACAGATGAGGAAAACCGCACCGGCAATATCGATATTCTTGAGTCGTTCCTTGACAGGGATATGCGAGTATTTCCGTTCAGGGTTCGAAAAGAAGAAGAAAACGACGGCGAGCGAGACACCTCCAAACGGCAGATTGATCCAGAAGCACCATCTCCAAGAGAGACGATCAGTAAAGGCGCCTCCAAGGATAGGTCCAACCACCGAGGCGATACCAAACATGGAAGACAAAGCGGCGATGTAGATGGCCCTCTTCCTCAGGGGCACTGAGAAACCGATAATTGTCATACCGCCCGAGTACAGCGCCGCTGCTCCAGCACCTGCGACTGCTCTTCCAACGATAAACATGGCCGAGCTAGTAGCCGCAGCGCAGATAATGGAGCCAACTTCGAAGATAACCAGCGCGCACAGATACGTGTATTTAACGTCAAAATAGGTGTAGATTTTTCCAAAAGATGGCTGAAGAGAGGTTGTCGTCAGGAGGTACGAAGAGCCGTACCATCCAACATCCTCGAGACTATTGAAGACGGTTGTGATTTTTGGGATGGCTGTGGCAATGATTGTGTTGTCGAGTGCGATGACAAAGGTAGTGAGGCATAGACCGATGGAGAGAATGACAAGCTTGAAGCCGGTCAAGTATTTAGACTCGTCTTCAACTTCATCTTCGGCGTCGGCATCTTCTTTTCCATTAACCTCCAATCTACCTTTTTCCTTTTCTGTCTCGGCGACAGTTGTGGTCTCCCGTGGCGCGGTATCTGTGCTCTTTCGCGGCTCGCTAGGCTGTGCTTGAGTATCATCGTTGGTGGCTGGTGTTGCGGTGTGTGGAGTGTCCTCCGGCTTTGTTGTACTCTCGTCGATGCTCCCTTGCGCATGCGATCCTTGGTCGCGAAGCGTTGTGGTTGCGCTAGCAGAAGTGTCGGTTGGTAACATCTTGCCTGCGTACCTAGAACGGCCCAGTGTAGATCAGGCGGCCTCGCGGTATTGTGTGCTATGTGCTATGTGGTAGTTGGTAATGGATATCTAATCATGCATCAAGCCGCGGCACGGCAAAATGTATGCTTGTCGTGTAATGTACAACCTTGCGAAAAGTCTCGCAAAGGGAGAGAGAGATGTCGATGAGATTAGAGTGAGGTATTACAGCAGCCTTAAAGGATTTGAAAGGACGGTATGCAACGCTGCCCACCCGCCACATACCATGCAACCACACCATGCCATCACCGTATCCCATACGGTCTGCTCATGGTCAAATGAGCTACTCTAACCGAGCATGTCTTGACCTGGGGTGATGTTATTCCGGCACGGATGGCCAATGAGAATCCAAAGGGGGCAAATGCGAACGCGACGTTTGTCCTTGGTAGCATGGCCCTAGCCTAGCTATGGGCGTTTGTGGCTTCGTGGTATCCCGGAAGAATTCGCCCTGTGCCGTACTCAGGGGTCTAGCCATTCTTACGCCATCGATTCAAGGAGAATGTTCGGCTCATAAGATGGTTCGACGGCTGCTTCTTTGTTTCGACTACACATGGACAATCACGCGACTAGTCAGGTAGATGCATCGAATCAGCGCTGCTGCGCCAAAAGGCTTACTACAAGATAGCTGGCCGTTCCATTGATTCTCTGGAGTGATGTACGAGATTTGAAAAAATCTTCGACGCGAATGAGTCGCCACTGGAATCTCCATGATAAGGGTGTGGTGGCTCCGCGGCGGTGAGAATTAATTCGTAGCGATGTTGTGCAAATGCACGTGCGGTGCACTGGTGGCGGGGTAATAAAAGTTTTTGTTTTGGCTACATAGGCGAGCTTCAAGCTTCATCCTTGATTCTTGGCGCGGCGGGCCGTTTCGCTCCCGAAAGCGTACCAGGTGCTCGTATGTACTTACGTAGAACATGAATAGGCAGCCAAGACATGATCGATTTGCTACAGAAGAGTAATATAGTACAATTTCGAAGCTTTGTGCCTTGAATAACATACATTAACCCAAGGAAATGCAAAGCATAACCAGTCCTAAAGCAGCGCAGAATGAATGGCCCCTAATCGGTAGTCATCAAACGCCTTGCTCCAATCAGACTTGATGAATTCTGCCGTACCGCTTCAGGCTTACATGTTGTATTGCAGCTGTGTTACTACAGTAAAATTAGTAAATCCTTGTCGAGTTTGTATGGAGAAAGGTCTCACCTTGACCGGACACACCTCACAAGATGTCTCCACCTTGACTGTGGCCAGGATTACGCCATCATGTCCGCGATTGCATTTTTGTTGGACCATCTGGCCTTTGGGACATAGTTGTTGGAATACCATTTGTGTATGCCCACATTGGTGAGTGTAGGCATGGTAGAAGCACATGATGTGTGTTGGTTTCGACCGTTGAAATCTGATCGTGCTAACAGCGAGAGTATTGTCTGTAGTAGAGTTGCGGCTTGTTGAATCTGACTTTGTAAAGCCGTATGAAAAGTGAATCTCTGCAAAATTTCAGCTTAAGCGACGCTTATTTCCGGGCAGTGAAAGAGCTAGCACTCTTTGCTGCCTAGGAGGGAGCGGTCGCAGTGAAATTTGTCGGATTGTGATCCAAATTAGTTCCCTTAAAAAGGTATGTGAAATTGTGTGACAATATACAAGTGGATCTACAGAATGAGAAATTCAGAAAGTGCAAGATGGCTCCAATGAGGACTAGTGTTGTATTTGGCTCTTGGGTGCATTGTGACCTTTTTATCTCACCAGGTGTTCGTCACATTAGACACAATCGTCTTTTGTCTCTCATGTCGTGCAGTTTGGTGTATGAAAACTATCAAACAATTAGGATCCATCGGCCTCGCCCAGCAGCGCTGAACAATCCGTTCTTGGGAACAATGGATAGAAAGATTTCACCTCGGGAAGAGCTGGACGGAAGGTAGATGGCGAATCACCATGTGATTTACAGGGTGAAGTCGCACAGAGTCGTTGGACAGTAGGTCGATGTCTCTTTAGACTCGAATTGTTTTTGCGGGAAGGCGGTTTCATTATGTTGTAAGCGACAGCGGAACATCCGGGTAGGTGAGTACAAGGTAACTAGTTGAAATGCCCTGTTCCACGAACGCATGCTTGTCGGCACCGATGGCTGTTCTGAGAGATGGACAAATATAGGTCTCGGCCATAATGGACATTGTTCTCTCAGACTTGTAGCACTGTAGCAGCCAGCACGGAAGTTTGTTGTTTGATTCGCAAGACTAGGCGTTTATTCGCGTATGTTATGATTTTATGGGTCCCGTCTGACCGTGCGGATGCAACAAGCAAGGGAATGCTTGTGAGATTTTCTTGATCGGGAACCAAGGCTAGGGTGTCATAAGTGCTATCGAGATTAAATCTATAGTAGGTGTCTGAAGGGAATCAGTCGGCTCCCGGCCGCGATCTGTCGGCATTCTTGAGCAGCCAAGAGATTGGGGTAGATCCGTCTTGTCCAGCATGTTCCGTGTCATATTTTCAGAGCATGTACATATTTGGAAGGGGGGCTGGGGTAGGTGACGAAGCATGATGTTTGCGAGGTATCGATAACATTCAAGCTAGTGTTTTCTGAAGCTTTGCATCCAATCAGGGCATGGTCTCACCGCTAATTCGGGTGGAGTCACTGGGGAGAAGAAGGCGGTGCCAGTCTTGCTTGGGAGTGCAGATGACGAGACGACAATAGCCTCGTGGCTGTCGATAGCTGCCAGGTGTGGAGAAGAGGGCTGGTGGTGTGCTGGTAGGGAGGGTGAGTAGGTAGTAGAGACAAGCGCGGCTCCATGGGCATTTTAGCCTTGTAGGTTGCTGCATCGCCAGCTGGGGACGTGCGGACTGCCTCGGGTCAACTTGTCGGTCGAGTAGAAAAGGACGCCAGGGACATGGAGGCTTCTCAGCGTGGGCATCGTCAGCGTGCATGCAGCTAGTCTCCACCGTGGGGTTGCAGAGGCCCATGAGAAGCAGACAGTGACGATTCTCAGCAGGGCGGCGAGGGTCGCTTGTGGCTGAGGGGTCGAGGGCGTTGTAGCCCCAAAGCGGGCGGCGTGGCCATGGTGGCATAACTACTAATACTACTACTTACATGGCAATGGTACTATTAACAGGATGAGGCGGTGGAACGATGCGCTGGCAAACGGGTGTGGTGGTTCGTCTGAGACGCAGCTGCGGCACAGACCTGCAGGTGTGTAGAGGTAGCGCAGCATCGAGAGTAAAACTGACGTCGGTTGAGGGACAGCTGGCAACGCCTTGGCTGGAGTTGTTACGGGAAATGCAACCTGCAGCCCGGCGTGTATGTACGGACATTGATACAGGTTAGCGGAGGAGCTGGACGCTTGACACGTAGCCCACCATGGCTCGCCTGTCTGCCCATTGATGCTGGACCGGCTGCACTGCGTCTCCACGACGCCGGGTGCGTTGAGCGGGTTCATTAATACTAGCAGCCGTTTCCCTCGGGTTCGCCCTGCGATTCTTCTCTTTTTGCAGCCGTTGTCATCCTGGGTGTTCGCTGTCGCCGGCGCTGTCGCTGTCACTGTCGCTGTCGCCGTGTGCGCGCAATTGCTCTGCGCACATTTGCTCGCAGTTCTCAACACCAAGCCCTCGACCATCGCAGCATCACCACAAAAATCTTGCAGCCCTCGCTCGCACCCAGCCCCGCGCATCCCGTAGCTCTTGTCGCAGTCATTGAGCGCGCGGCCAGGTCCGCCTGCTCGGCCGCGTCCCAGAGAGCTGCACTGACCGTGGCGGCCACACCGCCTGCCAACGTCACGGCCCTTTAAAGCGGTCGCATAGCCTGGCGCGCTGGGCATTGGAAATGCGCTGTCTGAGACATCAGGTCTACTACTTCTGCCAGCATCTCAGCATCTCGACATCGACGCCAGACGTCTGCTAGTCCGCCGCACAGAGGGCCCTGCGTTGCCAGCCCCACTGCGCGCTTCCATTGGCTCGTCCAGCACGCCAACCGCCGAATAAGAAAAGGGCACTGGGCCCGAATCACGACATTCGCTCCGCCTGCCCTGATAGAGACATTTCCATTTCAAGTGAGCTTCGCTACGCCATGTGGCAGGTTAGCACTCGACTACGTCGCTGACAGTTGTCCCAGACGTCACTCATAGTCTATCTACCCGAGCTTCCTATACACCATTACCATCACTACTACTACTACCACCACTACTACATCCACCTCAACAATTCCCCGCACGCCTATATCTACAACACACGCCATTGTGCCATGGTCATCACTACATCCATTGTCGTCGCCTAGTCAACAAATCTCCGAACAGCGCTTCCCACATTGGTGCGTCATCACGGGAATCGACCTTCACTCATACAAGCGACGCGCACGGACGCCCGGTCAGAAGTGGACACTCATCGATTGGCCAGCACTTGTTGCTCTGGTTTCAAGTCTTACTTCGACTCGCCGCCATCACCCCAAGGCATCGTCGGTCTGCCTGGGCCGGGCTGCACTGTGTCTATCGTCTAGGAGATACAGCGCGACGGTCCGGGTTGGCTGTTCCGGTAAGTGAGGACGAGGGCAAGGTTTCCATCATCACTCCACCAAGATAGCCCCTGTATACAATACATGCTCCGCATACCTCCGATTACTCCTGCCATCAGTGCCTTGTTGCCATCACCACCCCTTTTCGTTGCGTCCCCAGACTTACGACCTTTGACAGACGACATTGCTGAAAGATGGCTTCTCTAGACTTTGATCAGAAGTTTCTCGGTCGGATAGCCAAACAGACAGAGGAGTCAAATCCCTTCTTGTCAAGCGCCCTCTACCAGATCTTGGGTCTGTCGGTGCTCCTAGCCCGGAGGCTCATCCGTGCCAGAAAGCTCCGCAAGCTAGATACTAGTCGAGATACTCCCTCACTCTCAGCCTACCAGCATATACTATGGATGTCCCGCGAGGGCCTGTCCATACTCGAGCTATATATCCTCCCCTATGCTCAGGATAACCAGTATGGACCCGAGTGCAGAGTGTTGAGCGTCAAGCTACGAGCAAGCTTCTATCACATCTTCTGCCTCTTCCACAACCAGCCACCCGTCACTGCAACCAACATGGAGAGCACTGATCCTCGCTACCCAGGTGCACCTCAACCACTCTCACCTAAGAACGGCAATGCTCATGGTCGCAAGACAGATTCAGGTCTATCACCCCCTTCGAAACGAGCGGGCAAACAACCGGTACTACGTGAGCCCGTCGATTCCATCGTGTCCGAGACATCGTTTGTCACGAATCCATATGCTGCAGGAGGTCCAGTTGGTACTCCCTCACCAGGGCCACCCATCAACGCGCCTCCAGGTCTCAACCCCATTCCCATTCCGCAGCCCTCGTCTTTTATCCTTCCACCTCTCAACTTTGTACCCTTGGCGAGTGGATACTTTACGACTGCCACACAGTACGCCACTTCCTTTCTGCCTGGCTCACATCCTCTGAGATTGTCCGTCGCGCTTGAGCACAGTGCATTCTTGTGGGACTGTCTTCACGACCACGACGGATCCCGACGCGTCGCTCGACGTGCGATCAAGGATGTTTACCGCGCGCAGGAAGCCATGGACGATACCGAGTTTGAGGACGCTGCCGAGCTTGTGGGTATTCTGGGGCGAATGATGAAGCGTAAGAGCTGGGAAGGTACACCACGCGTTGGGGGAATGGCAAGTCCGGAACCTACTGCACAGCCCGCTGCACAAGCAAGCACCTCGGAAACAGCAACTCGAGCTGCTGCCTCTTCCACACAGCGTCCTCAGCAAAACAGTAAAAGGGTTGCTGAAGGACCCCCTCTAGCAGACGTCTTGATACCCCCACGATCATCAAGTGCCACGCGCAGTCGAGCAAACACGGCGAGCAAGTCTACTCCTCGCCAGAAAGAAAGCAGCAGTCACGAAGGAACACCAAAATCGAGCTCGCGTCGGCGTTCGGGAAGCAGCAGCAGAGACGGCACTCCCCGCGCGAAACACGCCAGTGTAGAAAGCGGTGCGAGTACAACGCCTCGTGCGCCGCAAGGAAGTTCCATTCGCTCGCCCACGACGCCATCTACAGTGCGGACTTCACACCGAACGTCGGGTAGTGCCGGCTCCTCGAAAGGAACACCGGTGGCAGGGACCTCGACGCCCTTGACCCAAAGTGCAGCTGCAACACTTGTCTCCGAAAACATGCGCAACTCGCCCTCGCTCCGCCGCTCACCTACCCTATACCCACCCGAACAATACGGCCCGCGCTATTCACCCTCGCAAGAGAGCTCATACCCGAGACAACGAAGGTGACTAGTAGAGACGGGTCGGGAAAAGCAAAGAAAGATGGAAGTGCAATGGACCGAGGGCTACCGAGAAGCCGACATTGTGCTTCTGCCATCGACGCAGCCGTCGTCGGTTTCCTCCACACCCGTGAACTTTGCGGGTTCATCGTACCCAGAGTACCCTATCAAGTTTCGTATCTAGCTTTTGCCAGGATGCGCGTACATATACCTCTCCCCTTGCAGCGAAAGCAGACGAACTTGCCACCTCCATCATCCCCTCCCGTCGCAGATGTACAAAAGAAAAGTCATACCCCTTGGATTCGTGTATCAACGATCCACTCCCGACATATCCATACCTTTGTCGTACCCTTGACATTTTGTCGTCGTTTTGTACCATAACAAACAGGCGTTGATTGGGCGTATATACTTTGTTTTCTCTCTTTCTCTCTCTCTCTTTTCCTTTTTACCCTCAACCACATATGTGTGTTTGCACTCTTGCATTGTAGCATACAGGGATCTCGTTCGTCAAGAGTTATAGCTTTTTTTTCCTCTTGTGAAGATAAAAATGGGAAGCAGACTTCGGCTGGAATAATAATGTCTTGTACTTTTTTTCTTACCTTTTCTACCATTTGTTTGTTTGTTTTTTCTGTTCCGTTGGCGCTGGAGGAGGTTATTCTGAGAAACTCGCGCCTTGTAGCATTGGAATAGGGTGGCCGCAATGATACCATTGTGTTGTTTTGTGCCTTTCTTTGTAGATTTGAACGTGGAAATCGGTGTAATGCTTTATCTATCCAAGATCTGATCATGGAATATCAACTTGATGCTGTTTGTTGAGATGCCTCGTGCATAATCGCGACTGCTCGCGATGATTTGTGGTGTTTCTAACCCTAACCTTGACCTGAACCCTACATGGCTTCACTCCCCCCACCTCACAAGAAAATGAGGGTCCCTTGATCATCACATTTTTGGTGAAAGTTTTCTCCGATCAATATGGATTCCATGTGGGGGTCATCTCTTGTTGTTGCGACCCCTGATATTCCACATCGCAACGAAGGAAACAATAAATGACCTACTACGTACCAACACATAACAGAACTTTGTAACTATGGAGGCCGATTCTTGATATAACAAGACCGTGGCAATTTCGCAAAGAAAGCGCTTCCTTAGGCCCGAATTGCTCATTCATGATTTTCCAACTTCGAGTTCGAGAATTCCCATAACTTTCTTGAACCGGCGAAACTAGATTTGCGAGACTCCGAGTTCTTAGCATGCATGGCCAAAATCAATTACTATCTGCGAGAAATTTGTTGTCTACCTACTAAATGTCCATGTTAAGAAACAAGTTGTTCTATCACAAATTTGTACATCGTACCCCCATGTTCCACAGCCTCCAGTCCCACCCAATTACCTTCCAAAGTTTCCCCACCTTTTCCCCACCCTACCCATTCCTTTGCTAGTATCGAACTCAACTAAATCTTAGCTCGCTCTACCCATTTTTACAGAAAAACATAATTTCAACCCCACTATCCATACATTCTTTTTCGTTCCAATATTATAGCTCTAATTTTCGCTCACTTCCATCAATTCAACAAAGTTCTTCTTTGTTTCAGCGAGATTTCACACTCATCTGAGTTCAGATGGAAAGGTGCAAGATCCGCTCCTTCTCTTCGAGAAGGCGCCAAGGTCGCTTAGCTCAGTTGGTTAGAGCGTGGTGCTAATAGGGACTTTACTTCCTGTGATACGCCAAGGTCGCGAGTTCGACCCTCGTAGTGACCATTCTTTTTTTTTCCTGCTCTTGCCTCCCTTCTAATAATACTCTGATTTTTTTTTCGCTATCGACCTACATTCTTATCACTCTGCTTACTCAGACGTTATCATTTTAGACAGGGGAGAAATGTGCGGATATAATATATTTCAATGGATTCAACTTCACGCAAGAAAGAACGATAGTATCCTTGTAAACACTCCCTGTTCACCCCCTTCTCCTCCCTAAACAATACCACATCAACCCCCTCCACTTACCCCTTCCCGCCTGTACTATACGCCCCTTGTCTTCTCCAGCAGGACTCTAGATCACATATTAGCTATCTCCTCTAAGAATGCGAGCAAACAGGGTCATACAGTGCTACTCCTGTTTCCCTGGTGTTCAAGACGGGCTGGGGGCTGGAGCAGAGGTACTGGATAGGTGTCAAGTCTTGTATCGTAGCTAAAGTGGAGGAATGGCTGGGGTGTGGTGGAGAGGAGTGGACGCGTATCTGTGTGTTCCTGGTGACTGACGGCGTGCTTAGGTTTTCTGCTTCGTTGGCGTTGGAGGGGGTTATGGGCTCGACGCGAGAGTGATGCATGAGGTCTTTGCTGTTGCTTTGGAGCCCAGGTGAATACGACGTGGCGTTTTGGTAGCGGTATCGTTATTGTCTTCCTAGGGGGTGATTTAGACGGTTGTTTGGCGGGATGCTTCTTCTCCTTTGTCTTTTTTGTATTCGGCATCTTAGTCTCTTCTCTTGCCTCGTCATCTCCTATCGTTTCCCGCACTTCCACCTTCACTGTCTTGCTGTCATTGCCATACTCCCGTGTACCATCCATACTACTCTTCAGCGCCCCTGATACTACCGTCTGCGTAGGCGGTCTTGTGGCAATATCTTCATATACGAGTTTCTCTTTGAACCAGTAGGGTGTCGCACTTCCAGTTGCATGCCGCGCTTCAAAGTACTCTCTGTCATCAGGATAGCAATCGAAGCCCAGCAGGTAGAGTATTGGGTTTGGAGGCTTGCGGGTGGCCGGTTGTGTCATGTTCAGGGTTGAAAAACTGATATTTGGTTCAGGGTTGCGATTGGGTTTATAGAATTGGGGATCCGGTTTGCGTGAAGAGTAAGACTATGCAAAAGTTGCTGTAGGATTGTAGAGTTTCAGGTATAGCAAGCATCTTCTACAAACTGCGCAGCTGCGGTCAGTGTAGTAATGTTGTCAGTACCTGCACTATGCCGTGGTACACTGCATCTCAAATTGTTGTCGCACGAGTCTCGAGTGCGGGCTTCATGAGTCTAGAGCTTTCCATACCAAATCGATACATCATGGACGCAAAGGAAACATACCACATAAGCAGGCCATAGTATTGTATTGATGTGATTGACATGGCAACACTTCATGTTGTGGAACCAAAGCTCTACGACAATTACCAGAAAACACATCTTGGAACAATGGGGAATGACAGGGACACAAGTGCAGTTTATGCCAATTTCCCTGGCACAAAAGGCAGACCCCCACTCAAGCCACCATCCACAGCCCAGGCCTGCGCATTGACATAGCTTGCTTCATCGCTTGCTAGGAATAATACAGCCCGCGCAATCTCATCCGGCTGTCCTCCTCTCCGCAGCGGGTTCAGCTGCCCAATCTTCTTCTCGCTTCCCCTCTTCCTCGCCGCATCGTACGTGACCCTAGTCATACCCGTTTCAATAAGCCCAGGGCAGACGGCGTTGCAGCGGATACCCGATCCGGTAAGTTGGTAGGCGCAGGTCTGCATCAGGCTGATGACTGCAGCCTTGGAGGCGGCATAGTCGGTGGGGCCGGCATTCGAGCGCAGACCTGCTACACTTGCAGTGGCGATGATGCTGCCGCTGGGGTACGGTTTTTGATCCGATGTCTTGAGCATTGCGCGAGAGGCGTATTTGGCTGCCAAGAAGACAGACAGGGCGTTTGTGCGCATCATGTTCATGAAGCCTTCGGTAGTTTCCTCCCAGAATACTCGGCCAGAGGCTATTCCTGCATTCGCAAAGAAGACGTCAAGACGGCCGTAGGCATCCAACGCATCTTGGCAAACCTTTTTGACAGCAGCTTCGTCTGCGGCGTCGAACTGGCGAATATGAACATCTGTTGAGGGATACAGCGTGTTGAGTTGGCGCTTGTGCTTCTCGAGATGAGAGTCTGAAAAGTCACAAATATAGATTGCGCGGGCGCCGTTGCGCGCGAATTGATGCGCACTGGCGCGGCCGATACCGATTTCAGAGTTTGCACCTAGAGTATTGTTAGACGTGATACTCATTTGTGATGATGGTTGCGCGTACCGGTAACGATAATGACCTTGCCTTTAACCCGTCTACAGTGAAAGTCAGCTCAGCTCAGATGTCCGTCATAGTACGCCTCCTCTTATACTCACTGGTCTCCCAAGTCGCCAGCTACACTTCGGATCCCGCGCATACCCTCAAACGACCCGGTCTCGGGTATGGGCTCGGAGAGCTCCTTGCTCACACCCTCCTGCTTGACTTTTGCTATAGAATCAGGCATTGTGTATATAATCAGAAAAAGACGGGGAAACTATTTGGACAAGGGAGCAAGGGTCGTGGGTGTTCAACGTCGTAAACTCAGAGCTGTAGGGATGGTGACGAGGTTGCGGAGTTGGACGCGGAGATTGAGAAATCCGGGGAAGATGCCGAGGTACCTAGGCAATACAAGCATGGTTTCGGGGTACGCGACATGGTCGGTTGTCGAGAGGCGCATGGTGCCGCTCGCCAACGCTAGCTAGTAATTTCATCGAGCACAGTCGAGAGTACATTCAGCTCCAACGCATGGTATTTGCTTACATGACTCGGTCCGAATACTACAACAACTGCAATTGCCTGCGCAACACAGTACTCTTCTACATACACGCTACTATTACAAGACAAGTCCGGTCTACTCGCCATTTCCGTTTGCGCTCTCCTCGCTCCCCTTGCTTGCAGCCTGCGCAGCCTTTGCCATCTTCCATTTCTGTGCGTTCGCCAGGAGTTTTGCCAAATTCGCTGCACTCTCATCATCTGCAGGGAATACATAGTCCACATACTCTTCAAAGCTATCGTCATCCAGCTTTCTCCTCTTCTTGACCTTGCGTGGCATTTGTTTCTCAATCTTCTCCTTGTCCTCTGGACTACCGTGGACGTCTTCAAATGACTTCCAGGCGGTAAGTAGAGCCACACGATCTTCTTTGAGATCGTGCTCCTTGAGGCGTGTGTGCGCACGCTTGAAGATTTCACGGGCACGAGCCTTGGCAGCGTCGCTGATAGTTTCGTCGTCTTCGGGCACTGACTCGTCGGGGACCCCGAGTTCGAATTGTGCCCATGAAGTCCATACCTTGACATGGTCTGTCTTCTGCAGAAGACGTTCATAGAGTGCACGTGTGCGATCGTACTCACCCTCGCCTTCTTCAAAGTCGATGTAGGCTTTCCAGAGAAGCTCAGGCATGTCTAGTTGTTGCTCCTCAACGGCAAGCTCAAAGATGGCTCGCGCACGATCGAGGTCGTCCAGACCTCGCTCCAGTTCAGCAAACTTGATCCAGGTCTGGCAGTTCGATCCGTTCCATTCGATATACTTGGTGTAGAGCTGCCGGCAGCGGTTGAACTCAAAAAGCTTCATTTCAAGCTCAATGTATCCTTTGAAGAGCTTGTCTTTCGGACACATACCCAAGCTTTGACCCAGGAGCTTGCGTGCAGTGGTAAGCTGGCCTTGCCTTACCTCAAAATGGGCAAACATTAGCCAGACCTTTGCAAAGGTGAAGCGCTTGTGTGGAAGTAAGCGGATACACTCCTGGTATATTTGACGTGTTCGTTCAATGTCCTGCGAAACAGTCTCTTCATAGACGGCGTAGAACAACCAAAGATAGATGTACCTTCTCCAGTGTCGTTTCTCTTGTGTGGGTGGTATTTGTGCAATCGCTCGCTCGTAAATGTCACGAACTCGATCCTGGTTGCCAGACGTCTCTTCCAACCGTGCAAAATCAATCCATGCATCGTAGTTCTTGGGGTTCTCCTTGATCTGTTCTTCGTAATGCACTCGTCGTTTCGACAGTACAACATCCTCAATGCCATCTCGATCTCCGTATTGCTTTTCGAAAGTTGTAAAAGCCTTGTGCAGGTTGACTGATTTCGACCGGGGCATACGGTCGAGGGCAAACTTGTAGATTGCTCTGGCTCGTTCCAGCTCCTTCAACCTCGCTTCGAACTTGGCGTATGCCATGAAGAGCTTCTCATCCATGAACTCATCGCCGAGTGTGGTGACAGCAGTACCGTAGACATCGCGCACGAGGTCGCTCGTGCCATGCTCCTCCTCGAACTTGGCCCATTTGATCCACTACACAATGTTAGTTGTTGCATCGTAGCATTTGAAAGGTGGACTTGCATTCTTTGGTTCTGGATGGACGACAGTGAACCTTTCAAAAATGGCACGACATCTCTCAAACTCGCCGTGTCTCTTTTCCAGCTTAATGTATGAACTCCAGGCCGCCTCCTCCGGTTCCCACTGCATCCAGCGTTCAAAGACTGACCGGGCACCATCAATGTTGCCAAGGGTCTCCTCCATATAGACGTACTTGTACCATATCTTGTCGACTCGTGGGAGGATGGTGACAGCACGGTCAAGGAGGTTGCGTGCATGCTGAATGTTTCGATGCTTCATTTCGGAGTCGATATAGCGAAGCCATAGCGCGACAGACGTCGAGTCAACATCGAGGGCTCGTTCGAAGATGGATCTCGCGCGCCTGAACTCCTTCTGTTCCAGCTCCCAAGCAGCATAGCGCATCCAGTTGTTCATGTTGATACGATTCCGGCGCACATAGTCCTCAAACTCTTTTCTTTTCCTGCCCTGGAATTCATGCAGCTCCTCCATATCAGCAAAGCGCTGCGTGGGCGCCTTGAGCTTCTCATCTTGACGGTCGACGGCTTCGCGAAGAAGCTGTTCTGCAGAAATCTGGATGGGAGCGGCGGCCTTGTTCTTGACCCGTGGCGGTCCTCGTGAAGCCTCCATGATGAAGGATGGGATGTGACGTTTTCGTATGTATGAAGTAATTCGATGGGACGGACGAGGTGGTGAGGAAAGACGCCACGCGCGTCGTATGTGGATGTGAAAGTAGTTGCGACTGGGGAAGGTTGGGTGAGAAAGTTGGAGACGCTCGGATCAGATGGCCGGCAATCCAGCGTGGAAACGCGCACAGTATTACCACGACTCAAAGGCTGATCGACGGCGACCGGATTAGTGCGTATGAAAAGCGGTGTTGTACGGCGATTGGCCCTTTGTCAGGCCTTGCAAAAGTTAAGAACGCGACTGCTTCGCGTAACTTTTGGCCGCGCCACGCCAAGCAACTAGCATCCTCAGTTTCACGTCACTGCCATCGCAATTCCTCCATCACCCACGACAACACACTTTGCCTTGCCCATAATCAACTCGACCGGCGGCCGATATAAGGCGACAGGTACGTATAATACTGCGCGCTGCCGAATCCAGCACTCAACCAAACTTTACTAGGAGGGTAACCTCCGGCCGCCGTCGCGACTGCCTACATCTTGCGCCCGTTCTTCTCCAATCTCGACCACTGAGCCCTCTACATCACACCAAGCACCATGGCTACTCTGGAGCAAGAACTTCTGGCCGACTTCGCCGACAGCGGAGACGAAGACATTCAGGACTTGGAGAATGATTTTGCCGACGGAGACAACGGGGACGATGATGACATGGTAGATGAGGAGGCGGAGTACAGGGCCAAGGAGAAAAAGGACAACAAGGGGCCTGCAGACATACGATCGGCTCAGCAACTCAAAGCAAATCTGGAATCGGTGCTTGCACGTATCGAGGAAACCAAAGATCAGATGGACGTGGTGGATGGCGAATCTTTTGAAGACTCCCCGGAATACAAGCTCCTCACCGAAGCCAACGAATTCTCTACCCAGATTGATGGCGAAATTGCTGCCGTCCACAAGTTTATCAGAGATCACTATTCGGCCTTCTTCCCGCATTTGGAAGACTTGATCAAAAATCCCGTCGTCTACGCGAGAGCATGTTTGGTCATTGGTGGCGGGCCTTTGAAGGACATCAAGACCATTACGCCACAACTCAAGGCAATCGAGGGGCTCGAGCCTGCCCAAGTCATGATTGTCGAGATCGAAGCCACACGGGTCGAAGGAAGGCTTCTTGACGAGGCTGAGCTAAACCTGATAAGAAATGCCTGTAATCTCTTGCTCGAGTTGAATGTTGCAAAGTCCAAGATTTTGGGCTTCGTCGAGTCGCGAACTGAGGTGTTTTGCCCCAACCTGACAGCGCTTATTGGATCCTTGACCGCCGCACATCTCATTTCGTACTCTGGAGGTATCTCCAATCTAGCCAAGACACCCGCCTGTAATATTGCGCCTTTGGGTTCGACCAAAGTATCAGGCGCCACTGTCGGTCTTTCCAATATTGGTCTGAGACACGAAGGTTACCTCTACCACAGCGAGATCATCCAGAATCAGAGGCCTGATCTTCGAAAACAGGCGCTGCGCATCGTGTCGGCCAAGGTGATACTGGCTGCTCGCGTAGACGCCCACTCAAGCTCGCGCAATGCAGACATTGGCATGGATCTGAGGAGAGAATGCGAACGCCGGCTGGACAAGCTGACTGAGCTTCCTGCAAACCAAAAGGGACAGAGAGCGCTTCCCGTGCCTGACGAAAAGCCATCACGCAAGCGTGGTGGAAGACGAGCGAGAAAGGCCAAGGAAGCAACTGCCATGACAGAAATCCGCAAAGCGCAAAACAGGATGACGTTTGGCAAGGAAGAGAAGGAGGTCGGCTATGGAGACTCGGTCAAGGGCATGGGCATGATTGGAGCTACCGACACGGGACGCCTGCGTGCGCAGCAAATCGACCCCAAGACGCGCGCCAAACTCAGCAAGAAGAACCCTGGTTGGGGCGGAGACACGACACTCGGCATGGCATCGTCACTCAAGGGCTTTGGGACCGGCGGCACAGCGACGAGTCTGCGGGCCCAAGGGCTGCGGACCGGCGGTGTGGGCCTGGGTGGCGCGGGAACGAGCTCGATTGCATTTACCCCCGTGCAAGGGCTGGAGCTTGTGGACCCGAAGGCACGCGAGGAGATGCAGCGCAAGAGGAAGGCAGACGACGATCGGTGGTTCAAGGGTGGTTCTTTTACGCAGCTTAATGGAAGCTCCAAGGTGGATGCTGGAGGCTTCAAGGTGCCTGCGCTACCGAATAAGAAGCCAAAAGCTGAGTGATTGATGATGGCTGTAGTATATGTTATTTCATTGTCATTTTGCATTTTCAGCAGGATAAGTTTGTGTGCATCTTGGGGCGTTTTGTCTCTTTTCCCTCTTTTTTCGAGTGGAAGGAAGTAGTGAATGGACCTTCTTGTTCATCTTGGAATTTGGAGAAGGTTCAAAAGAGAACAAAGAAGATTTCCAGTTTTTCGTCTACAGCGGTCAAGTTTTTGCATTATTGTTTTTGCGGGATTCGCACCTTGACGGCTTGATGCACGTAACATTGCTTGGTGTTTGGGGATGCGGATTCGCAATCATAGCATTTTGTTGCAAGAGAGAGGTAGGGTGAGAAAACGGGTGAGAGACGGAGAAAGGTATAGTGTTTGCAAAGTAGCATGCTAAACACACCAATCATGAACGCTAATAGGCTACCTTTTTGCCCAGATTTTTTTTAGAACTATCATGAATAGTAACGCGTCACTCGCTTCATAGTCGGTTATCAAGCTTAAAAAAAGGTCCAGTCCAGTCCAGTCCGTTCGCGAGGGCCAGTAGCGTGAACAGGTTCAGGGTCTTTGTGATGCAGGTAGGTAGGCAGGCAGGCAGGCAGGCAGGCAGGCAGGCAGAAAGTGGTGCAGATACGGGCTTGGACAGAAAACCAAAACAGGAAAGCGGCTAAGTAAAGCATGTAGTGTGAATGCAGTGATTGATGCAGAGTTTATTAGCGCAAGTAGAAGGATAGAGTTTTTGTTGTAATTATTATGATTGTTTTTTTGTTTTTTGCTTGTTGTCATTGTGCAGGGTCAGAGGCGGTGGAGGCATGAGATAACCAGTGGCCTGGAGCCGAGATAGGTTTCTTGGGAGCTGAGTCGTTCATCAGCAGTTCATTGCGACCCAAGGCTTGCCCGAGCGCACGGGGCGGAAGGATGATGCGCAAAGCTCGCGCTCGGTTGGCGCACAACTTTGTTCGAGAAACGTTCGATGCTTTTGGGATGGTACTAGGGGTATCCCTGACCTCGCTTTGGCTATAATGCGATAAACGAGATCTTGTTAGTAATTGTCTCAATTGCCTGTCGTTCGTGTCACAGCACTCTTCTTTGTGACAGTTATGACGACCTGCCTAATCTACGAAAGCGGTTTGCGCGGCTGTTGTCGGACAGGGGCCAGAGAGGCAGAGATGAGGGAGGGGGGGAAGGGCTGCAATCCTTTCTCTCCTTGCGGTTGCACCGGACCTTGCACACAATTACGGCAGCCGTTTGCGCGCGCGCATAGTCAGCCCTAAGGGCAGGCAGGGTCTTTTTGCTGTGCAACGCAGCATGTTGCGGTGCTACCAAAGAGCAAAAAGCAGCACCCTCTTTGCTGCTGGGGAGGGGGGGGGGGCTGGCGAAAGTCTCCAGTAGAAATTTTGACACGTGTTGATGATGTCTGGGTGGCAGGACCAGGAAGTTCCAGTTGATGCAGCAGCTACAGGTTGGTCACACAGTCTGGCGTCAGGCCACGACTCAGCCCCTAGGTATGGTGATTTTACCCGCCGATAGTCCGTAGGATAGCACCGACTGTCTTCTGGTGCAGCGTCACGGCAGGCTGGCAGCGGGGGCTATGAGACGTTGCGGATAAATGTGTCGAGAGATTGACCATTGAAGCAACAGAGGGTCTGTCAGCACCCTCTTTACGGATGATGATGACGGGGGCGCCACTGAGAAGGGAAAGCGGGCCGGCCATGCAGTGGGCCAGTGCGAGGTGGCCGTGGCCAATGGGGTGGCAGGGACAGGCAGCCAGCGCACCACTTGTCACAACGGGTGGCTACGTCATGTCTCGGGAGGCCATGGCATGGGCACGACGAGGGGACTCCCGTCGAAATAAATGCTGGTAGGGTAGAGTAAGTAAGTAAAGTAAGTTGAATCGGGTAATGGCCATGGTCGGCTAGCTGTGGCCCTAAATTATGTAGGGTGTGAGCGAGGGCAGCATGGTGCAGCGGGTTGCAATCATGGCGCATGAGCAAGCCACAATGGACAGGCATATCGTCGACCCAGGCAGGGCAGTACTCTAGAAGTAGGAGGCATAGAGTGACATGTATGTATGTATGGACGAGGCGGGACGGAAGCGAGTGTGGCAGAGACAGGGGCGCGTGAATGGATAGGGAAATGGACAATCAGGCTCAATGGCCCAATTTCAATTTGCCCATGCGGGTGGCCAGCAGATGGATGGATGGATGGATGTGGATGCAGAGACAACGCCAGGCCACAACACGATCCAAGGGCGGCAGCGAGGCGGGCGGCAGCCGGTGGGACTTTTCGGGCGGGACACGTGACCCTACATTACGGAAGCAGGCTAGCGCATCACCGCAGCATTATTTTATTTTTTTGCGAGAGCGGTGTCGAGGCTGCTCTGCTCCACCTGCTGCTGCTTTTCATTCGGTGGCCAGGAGCCCAGTCGACTTTATTTCCCGGGTCCTGGCGCGGCATTTGCATTTGCACTCGTCCAGCCCGCCCGCCCGCCCGCCCGCCAATTACCAACTGTGTTGCTTTGTGTGGATGCATACTGCGTACGTCGACTGGAGAGGACACGAGCATTACTCGCACTCGACTCGCCGCCGCCGCCGCCGCCGCGCCCCCCGACAGTGCTGCCCTGCACGCTCTCGCTCAGCAGTACAGCAGCCAACCTAACCTAGCAGCCCTCAGCAGCCAGGCGAGGCGTTAGTACCGCCTGTAACCCTGCTCGCTACCTTCCGCTCAAGCGAGCCCTCGCTTCGCCTGTAAGTCCCAAGACGTCCCCCGTTCCCTCGCCCATCCGCTCCCAAGCCGCTGTGCCCTGCCACACGCGCCGCCGCCCAGTTACCTTCTAAAGGCGGCTAGCCCCCCCTTCGCCGCCCTCCGAGGCTTCTCGGGCAAGCTGCTGGGAGCGGTCGCTTTGGCTGTCCGGAGCTGTCGTCGCGGTCGCTTCTGTTGTCGCTGTCATCGTCACTCTCCGTCGGCGCGCAGCCCCTCGCTCCGCCGAGCGCCTCTTGACCGAGTGTTGTGCCTAGTCTACGCATGCTATTCCCTGGCCCACCCTGCCTGCTGCACCCTCCCCCCCCTAGTCGCCTCTAGCCGGCTTCTGCTGCCTGCCTGCAAAGTCACTCGCCAACGCGTTAATCTATGCCGCAGTCGTCCTGTCCCTCAATCTTGTCCGCCGTCCCAGCGCGCAGTCTACCAGTGCGCCAGCCCGCCGCCCTCGAACCGAGCGGCCAGGCCCCTGCCAGCGGGTCAAAACGCCCTCGCCAACTCAGCTAATCCCAGTTCCTTGCCTGGCTTGCCGTCCCTCTTCCATCTGCGTTTGCCTCAAGCTTTCTAGCGTCTGCGTGCCCTCAAACTCAACCGCCGACGTGAGTTGTGCTCGTGTCTGTCTGTTGTTGCGCCCAGGCGGCCTTGTCCACTGCTAGCCCATGTCGCACGACTTTTCATCCCAGATCAACTCAGCGCCATATTCGCCCGCGTCATCGCACTTTTCCCACCAAAGCATGGCCGATCCCAATGTGCAGCAGCAGTCGCGACAGCAGACCGTCGCCTATCCCTCACCGCACTCATACCCGTCGCCCTCGATGCAGCCCACCTACACCTACCCACCGCCTCAGGGCCAGCAAGCCGCCGAGGCCTATCGCGGTTCTCCCCAAAGCTCAAACATGTCGTTGCCGCCCCTCAACCTGCCGCCAATCCGTCTGCAGGACGGCCAGCAACCGCAGGCGCAACCTCAACCAGCCCAGCAGCCCATGGGCTCGCCACTCCCACCACCACCACACGGTATGCCGCAGTACTATCCGCACCCAGCTCATGTGCAGCCCGGACAACCCATGATGGCTAACATGGGCCCTCAATTCAATGCCATGCGATACCAGCTGCCGCCCCAAGGCGACCAGCGAGTGCTCTCGGGAGGTCGCCACAAGAAGGAGATCAAGCGCCGCACAAAGACTGGTTGTCTGACCTGTCGCAAACGAAGAATCAAGGTAAGTGAAAACAGACGTCAATGGTACGCGATAGTCGACGCGACGCGAGGTCAGAAGAGGAGCTATTGCCATGTCGCTTGCTTAACCGAGCGAGAAACCCAAACTGCTCTAACCCGGCCCTCGCGCGTCGTAAAGCGAGAAGCGCCGTGGTCTGCAGCAAACCATTGCAAACGTAGCCCGCACACTGCTTGATTGTCGCAGTTTGTGCGTAGTTTGTGGTGCGGGACTTGTTTTGCGCCTATTGCGACAATTTTTTTTTTCGTGTTCCTCCCCTACCGCCCACCTGCCAACATCAACATTTGACCTGCACATGTGCTAATCAAGACTCGGATAGTGCGACGAAGCGCATCCCATGTGTAGGAATTGCCAAAAGAGTAAGCGCGAGTGTCTTGGCTACGATCCGATATTCAAGCAGCAGTCTGGCCCGGCTCAGATACAACCTGCCCCCAACGCTGCGCCTGCCTCTCAAGCACCAAACGCACCCCCCGCGCCTGCACCGCCAGCTTCAGCGTACAGTCAGAGCCCTGTGCCCCAAGGCTACGCGCCTGCCTCTTCGGCCGGCTACGCAAGCGCTGCATCTGCGACGAGCGGGGAACACCAGCCAGCCAGCTTCCACGCCATAGACCCTGCACTTGCACAGGCAGACCCTGCCCTGCAGTCGACCCAGCACTACAACGCCGGTCACGCTATGGATCCTGCCATGAGGGGTCCTCCTGGCCCCAACGCCTACCCGCCTCCACCAGAGCCGCTCAAAGGTTGGTCTACTCCCTCTTTCTTCTCTCATGGACTCGCACTGACACGCTGCTCAGGCAAGCGCCTGCACATTACCGACATCTTCGGCATATGTAACCACAGTCCTCCAGAAGTCCCCCCTCGCACCTCGCCTGTGCCGCGTGAGATTGACGACGAGTTCAGTCGCATCTTCATCAATGATTACTGCCAGGGACTGGACCTTGTTCTCGAGACCACATGGTTCTCTACAGAAAACAATGCGCTCAACAGAGTCTTCAGCGACCGCTCGCTGCACGAAGAGGCCGCTTACTTTACCGAGACCATCAAGTACAAAGCATCCGACACAGACATGACTGGTGTCTTTAGTCAGGAAGCCCGTCTGCTCTGGCACCTGCTAGGTACTTGTAAACACAACCCACCAGCAACCAATGGTGCAACTTCGGAGACGGACGACTTCTCATTACGAGAAACTCGAGCCCGCTTCGACGTTCTCGAGGCTCTTTTGACCAACCAGAACCTTGCGCCCAACCCTCTACGCGAACTCACTTACCCTGCCAATCTCGACGAAGAAACTAGGATGCAAGTGGATTTCTGGATGCACTTGGGTGACTTTGTGCAATACTCGGACTCGGACACTGCGCCTCCCGGAGCTGCCGATAACGCTCTTGCTGTAATACGTAGTGTGTTGCGCATGCACGAAGTGCGGGATGCAATCTACTCGATTGCCATTGCGCGTCACTATGGCAGCCGAATTGGTGGTTTCCCCAACGCCTTACCAGCCCCTGTGAACCAAGCTCCGGAAAGCGACTTGAATAAGCTTCTCGTAGCCATGTCTTTTATCAGTCATGAGAGCCGTGCAGCAAGTCAGCAGGTTCTTGCACGCATTTGCGACATGGCCATGTTCTCATGGACTGCCTCACGAATGCCCTCGGGCCATCAGCCGGGAGGCTTTCCACAATGACGACCATCTGGTGTAGTCTGAAAGTTATAAGGCATATTCCAAAAATACAGAAGCCCTCGGCCCGTACTTTTGTACCACCAACTGGAGAATTTGGTTTTTCATTCTTGCATTTCGGAAGCGGGCGTTGCTTTCCTCCCCCCATGCTACTCAGCATAACTTGCTATCGTTTATGATTATACTTTCAACTTTCAATACAGTCCGCCCTCTTTTACGTACATTCACTTTTTTTTTCTTTGCATCGACCTTGCGCACGGAGCTGGTGGATTCTACAGCATTTTGGGGCAGGCATCACAAGATATACCCGGTTCAGCTCGATCGTGTCCTGTTTCTATTCCTCTTTTCATCGGCATCTCCCCAAATGTGGGGGGATAATTGCCCCTAATCCGTTTTTTCCCTGTTTGCTTGATGAAGGAGTGTTTTTTACAACACCACTTACGACATGAATGAAGGGTGTCGTAATTGAAGTTATTCGACGTGGAGATTCAAAAACGTACATCGTATTACCAATTTACCAAGTTTGTTTTTCGGAGATGTCAGAACATGGCGTGATTTGTTGATGCGGCTTTCTATAGAGTTTCGGTACTCAGGCCATGGAGAGCTGAGCTAATTAGAGTTGAGCTGAGCCGAGCTGACTTTTGTACTCGCTCGATTACGGCATAGAATAACATGTAACCCATTGTCTCGTGTAGACGGTGAGCCATTAGAAGCAATGAAAAATCCAAAAGAAATCACCACGATCTAGACCTACTTGCACATCCTCTCTTAATCGACAAGGCACCCAATGCAAGAAAGAAAACAAGAAGAATAAAAGGTAACATCGGCATCGCTTCCGACTGGCCAGACATGTACAACGAACCTAAAACTATATCCATGAATACACCACATATGCCTCCCTCTCTCTCCCCCTTCCCCCCTTGACCCATTCTAAGCTTACCAAACCTCCCACCGATCAAATTAAATCCCCTCACACTCCCAAAGGAACATGAGTGTATGACAGATTCATGTCGTGCAACGCTGAACAAAGAAAGAGAGGGGACAAGAATATACACGTGTGGTACAGAGTGATTGTACAATGAACGGTATGTGTCTTGTTTTTCGGGAGGTACGAGATGCAAGAGGGGAGAGGATACCGGTGAGGTGGATATTCTCCTAGTGGTACTGGTGGGACGGTGGTACTGATGGGCGGGGTTGGGCAGTTTGTGTTACATGAGTATGAGTTGATTGAGCTGGAAGGGGGGAGACAGAGGGAGGTGGAGTAGTTACTCTCGTTCTTATAGTTGGAAAGAGGGGAAAACAAAGGGGGGGGGAAGGATGGGTTAGGTACATGTACATATGTATGCTAAATAGGAAAGGGACCGAAAGAGGGCATAATAATCACTTCCTAAATCCGCTGCTTCTCAATCCACTGCGAAGATAGGAAAAAAAAATATGTCCAAGAGCGTGACAGAACCATGTATCTATTTAAGACGACGACTAACTACTCACTTTTTTTTTCAAGTCCCATAATCTATCTCACCATTGCTCCCCATCCCCCCAGACCCGGTGCAAAATCACCCGCGCAAACTTGCTCTCTCCAGGACTCTTCGTACACCAAGCAACGCGATTCCCCCTCCGCGAGTCCCTCCACCCCCCCGCATCCCCCGCAACCTCCTCACTCAGATCCGTCGTGCCCTCTGTAATCGTGCGGCCCCTGCGATCCACAACCGTGCAACCGCGGGTCCACTGTCCGCTCGTCTCAACACGCACATCTTCCTCTTTGAATTTCCAACTGGTGTTGGACGCGGAGAGCGCGTACCAGATTGTCAGGGGATCGTGCAGCTGGAGGCTTTTTTTCGCCTCGTCTTGGTGCTGGGGGTTTAGAGAGGCGTTTTTGGTGAAGGTGGGGGAGAGGAAGAGGTGCGTCCATTCGCACAGGGGGCTGCCCTTTGCGCCCTCGCGCGAGATGTAGTCTTCGTACATGGATTTGGGGAGGAGATGCTGTTCTGTTATGTCGAGGGGAAAGAGCTTGATTGTTAGTCGTTTGCTTAGTTTAGCTGGGTAAGGGGCAAGTCTGGCTTGTTTTTGCGTGCTGGAAAGCGTGGGCGGCATTGTCAAGTGTGGGTTTTGAGATGTGAGGGCGAAGACGCGCGCGCTGGCTACTGAGTCGGCGTAGGTGTTAAATTCCGCGCCGGGTGTCATCTGGTTTCGCAGATTTAGTGAGAGGCGCAAGGGGGTGTTTGGTTGCTTGATCAGGTTGAAGGGAGGGACTGGAATTGATAATGTGGCAGGAGAATAGATAAGGTGCAGAGGAGGCGGCGGTCGCTACTCAGGGCTTCAGAGCCGTTACGAGGGGGGTGGGGGATATGGCAAAAGAAGATGGACTCTTACATTTCCAGGTGCATCAATAGCGCCGCCCATAACGACAACCTCCTTGACCCTGAGAAACGTCTCTGGGTCCTCTGCTGCAGCAACAGCAAGGTTTGTCAATGGTCCCATGGCCACTATGGTAACCGTATCTGGTTCATTCTCCCTGAGCAAGTCCAGCATAACCTCATGCGCAGGCTTAAGCGATGGCGTAAAAAGAGAATGCTGATCCTTAACTTTTTGAAGTTCTGCCGCTTCGTCTGGTGAGAGGTCCTTTGGCGTAGGTTTGAAAAGCGTCTTCCATGCCTCAGCTGGTGAGAGATGCGGGTGCTAAGCGTACGTTAATATTCAATAAACCACCATGAACGCGGAAGACTAGAGGAACTTGCACTATGATGGATCCCTCCAAGTCCATCAACACCATCTACATGACTTAGTTAGCTGTCCATACCTCCACATTGTAAGGATATTCCAAAAACCTACGAAAGAAATCCGCAACCATCATATGCTCAGCCAACGGCTCTTCAGCCCCAACGGCAACTATATTCCAAAAAGTCAGTACTACTAGCCCCCACCTTCCATCTCACTAACTCAACAAACCCACCAATAGGTTTCCTCGCATTCAGCGTCTCAAACCCCTCTGGCCGGCCATGTTCCTTGCGCCACGCCCTCTCCTTCTCAATCTGTTGAAAAAGAGTAACCACGTTTCTCAAGCAACTGTTCCATCTCAAAATCAGCACCCATACCCCCCCCAATTCTTGATTATAAGATGGCAAAATACTTCAGGCTTTCAAAAAAAAGAAAAGTTAACGAACAGACTTACTTTTGCACCTGAACATTTCCAAATGTCAAGCTGAGCATCAGAACATCGAGTTCCTCGGCCTTTGCCGAAAACGCAAGAAGCATTGCCAGAACATCGTCGACGCCCTAATATCACGAATTTGTCTCTCTGTTAGTTATGTACTTTTGTCCAATAACTTTTACCCCGCATTAAAACCAGGGAACAACCCCCCCCCCCTTCTCTCCCCACACATTGCCCATGTCACAACAACTTACGGGGTCGGTATCAATAATAATCTTGTTGGGCGCCATTATTCAAGTAAGATTTTTTTTCCAATGAGAAAAAAAAGAGAGAGAGAGGAAAGATTGAGTTTGCAATTGAGCAAATGTTCGCCGCAGATAACTAGTAACTTCCCCCGGGTATACGTAGACGTGATTAGATAAACTAGTGGGCCCTTCCCCCCCCTTCCAAGCTATGCAAGGCAAGTGCCTAAGAAAACAGCGGAGTTCACCGACACACCGACACGGAACCACTCCACTCCACTGTGGGTCTGCTGATGTTTTGGCTTCAGGGGTGCAGCACGAGGTTAAGATTCTAAGTAGAAGCTCATCAAAACATCATAAACTTGTATGCATTTGTAAATTTCTAAACAGATATTCCCTTAACAGGGCGCGATCAACCCAATCGCAAGTATAACGCCGAGCACTACTCCTGGTCTACATATTTTCCGTGTCGCAAAGGTTTTGCTGGGTCGGAAGTTGCACCTCTGAACTTGTCCCTTTCCTCAATCGTTCATCTTGGCTGCTCCTAGCTGCTCCGCCTGCATTTAAGTACCCAATCGCCATGATTCTTCGTCATCGGATGTAACCAGTGTACGCTGTCCAGCGTTCGAATCGAAAACTCATGTCGTGATGCGTGATGCGTCGTTTTTTCTAGCCTAGTAAACCTTCTTCTTCTCGTCGACGGAGAACTGTCCAGGGCCCATGTTGACCAGCAAAAGGAGACCACCGCTACTGCCTGTTAGTAATGTGCATTGAATCAGATGGAGCATGGTAGTACTTACACAATCGAGAGGATTTGGAAAAAATCGTACTTGGCAAAGTCCTTGTGAGGGTGGTGTGGGTGCAGGGTCCACCAGTTGTTGACGTAGAGATTGAAGATGCTGAGAATCAGCACCAGCATAACGGCAGAGAACTTGGCCTTGAAGCCAACAACAACCATGACGCAGGCAATGAATCCCAGAATGCTGGCAATGATTCGCCAGAGACCCCAGTCGCCGCGGAAAACAAAGCCAACAAAGAGGAAAATCAAAAGAACACGTCCAGCGAGCTGGAAGTACATCTTCTTATCCTTCTCGTCAAGCTGGGGAAGACCAGCCGGAGCAAACTTCTTGCGAACCCATGAGTCGGAGAGAACCATGAGAAGACCACCAACAACCGACAGGTTGCGGAGGAAGAAGTTGAGGTCGAAAACGAGACCGTATCCGAGACCCTGCAACACGACCACGCCCATGAGCCCGCCCACGCTGTATTCGGAGTATTTCCGGGCAATAACACCAATGGAGCAGACGGTCATGGCGATGACGTTGACAATAAGGAACATGTGCGTTAAACCATTGGGGACTGAGTGGCGCCAAGTTAGCCATGCGTCTCAACGTGTCGTGAGGGGTAGTAGTATCGAGACATACTGTGTCGGTAGTCATGGAGGTATGTGAGCTGATCACGCCATTGAGTTACTATGCGTAGCGCGTCCTCTAGGAAAGTTACGACAATCAGGAAGCGGCCAATTGCTGGCAAGTAACTATGCAAGATGCAAGTCAGCCCATGTTTCTCAGACGGGCTGTTTTGTGTAGCAGCACCACAAGAGTGTGTCTAGTACAAATGCCATGCCCGTATGCTCCAGCCCTTACTTACGGCTTGATAGGGTCGGCGACAGTGTCCAGCATGTCCTCGAGTTTGCTTGTCTGGGCCCTCAGTTGGTCGAGGGGACTCGGGTCGTTGTTCATGTCGTCGTTGCGCCCGGAGTTGCCAAAGGGGCTTTGGTTTCCCAAATGGTAACCAGCTGTGCCGCGTATCTGCGCCATGGCTGGAGGATTGTAGAGAGGAAAGGAGGGTGCGAGGCGGAGGTGTAATAGGTGATAGGGTTGCTCCTGCGAACAGGTGTCCTTCACGCGATTGATTCTCGGAAACGTCAGATTATGTCAGCAACCTAACCTATTGCGCGTTACCCTGCGGTCTCACTATACTGATCTGTCGCAAGCTAAATAAATTGCAGGGTTGGAGGGGCCTATAACCTTTCGTCTAGAGATGGTTAGTTACAATCACCGATATTATTATATATCCGCCATCCGTACCATGTCCGCGTGCTCATGTGCTCATCCTTGTCTCGCGCAACCTGCACCGTTGCAACGCAGGTACTTACATACGCACCGTTGGTTAAAGGCCACATTGCCCAACCGGCGCACACCGTATTAGCGAGCTTTTGGGCTGACTCGGATACGGTAGTCCCGGTGGGCCTTGATACAATTATAACCTCTAACTACTTGGGGTGCGCTTACTACGCTCACCACATCTGGTCGTCTTGCGGCTCCTCGGAACCCGAGAATAGATCCCAGTAATCATTGGGCGATCTCAACTGGACACAGCTCCTATTTGCTGCACTTGAAGCATTCAGCGACCAAAGCCATGTGTTTTCTATGTAGTGAGCCTCAAAGAGGCGTTTTCGCCAAATCTCAGCGGGTAGCGCGACTTGGTGTTCATGTGTAACAGTGAAAATACAACGAGAGAATACGAGGGCAGGCTTTGCACACAATTCCAAATGTAACCCTGTACGCCGATAATTTTTCCAAACATTTAGCATACCATGTAGGGAAATTAGCCCTCAATATCCCCATCGTGTTCGTCGCCTAGACGTTTCCACGTAACATACCAGGATTTTGCCTCCCTCCTCTACCAGATCCTCTGACAGGTTGCCGTCCCAACGCCTGGAAGACCCCTATTACTAACGGTCATGGCCATGACAGAAATTTGGAAAGAATGATGAGACGTTGGTATTGCATGGCTGCACGCATGGGCCACAAGTCTCTAGGACCAATTGCTGGTTTAGTCGTGGTCAACAACCTCACATGACCGCCCAATCGTCAATCTCATCGCCAGTCTTGGGGTTAAATTCCTCAGCGAGAATCTGGTAACGAGAGCTAGGGTTCTTGCTCTCCCTAAGAGTCTCCGTTGGTCGGACTGGCTTTGCCGGCTGGGATGGCTTGATAGTGTTGATGTCATCACGCTCCTCGGCAAGTTCCTCGTTGACGGTCTTGCGCTTAGTCTTGCCTCCCTTGGGAACAGTGGTCCAGGCAGAGTCTTCCATGGCAAGTCTGAGCTGCTCTTCCTCAGAAGGCAAGCTGTTGTAAGGGGCAGAGGTAGTGTTCTTGCCGTTTGTAGGGGCAGGAGCAGCGGCAGCGGGAGCAGGAGCCTCGAAAGTGTCGAGAAGCTGACCAGTAGGGGCTGACTTGGGAGGCTGAACCGCACCACGAGATGGAACCTCAGTCCAGGGGTTCGACGCAGGAGGCTTGCTCTGTTGACCATTTTTGGCGGGCTCACCGCGAGCCTCACGGGCAGTACGGCGCTGATTCTCCTCAAGAGCCTTGCGCTGCTTCTCTTCCTCCTCGCGCGCAGCCTTGGCCTCCTCAGCCTTCTTCCTGTTCTGGCGCTGCTTCTTGGTCTCCTGCGCAACCTCGGCCTTTTGTGTCTGAGCCTTGACGGACTTGGCGGGCTTTTCGGAAGGCTTGATGCTCATTACAGAGGGAGAGATGGAGCGCTCGCCTAGCATATCAGACACGTCCTTGCCACTGGGTGCCTTGGTGATGGGGGCAGCAGGTGGAGCGACCTCCTCCTGTGCCACAGGAGCGGCCTTGGGAGTGGCCGCCTTGCTGCTGGTGTCCTGAGCAGGCGTCTTGACCGACTTGCGGGGAGCCTTGGCCTTGGCCTGCTTCTGCTTGGGCTTGGTCTCAGAGTCCCAGTTGACCGCCTCCTTTAACGAGTTGGTGGTGGGCTTGCCCGTTGTCGACCGTCCTCGCGCAATGCCATCGTTGTTTTGGTGTACATAGTACCAGTATGCGGCAGCGCCAATGACCAGGAACATGGCCCAGCTCATCCATGTCTCCATGATGGGCAAAGTGTGGTGTACAATGCTTCGAAAGGAGTCGCCGCTAATGAATACGTGGCCGCTTTCCGTGAGGTGGATTGCTAGCAATTTGTTAGACGACGGATGACATATGCGCGAATTGCGATACAATAGTTGAAGTAGGCGGCAGGGGGTGAAGACAGTGTGATTGAGCGGCAATGGAGAGAGGGAAGGGGGGCGGAATGGCAGTGATGGGTCAGGAAGGTTGAGCAAGCAGGAGTGAAAGATGAAAAGGGGCTTACCGGTGGTGATTGCCTTTGTCTTAGGCCGGGCGTGGTAACCTAGGTGCCTGACACGTTGCACAGGCAAGCGACACTCAGCTGTTGAGATGGTGGAGGGAAGAGGCCAGGTAAAGGTGTTGGACCACTTCGGAAGCGTGGAGTGCAGCCACCGAGTCGCGCACTCGCCGCTTGTGGACTGTCTACGCTGCAAACAGGCCAAGGGAGGGACAATGGCGGCGGCAGCAAGGCGTCTTGGCTAAGAATGGATATGGGAGAGACGGGGACGAAGGAGGAAACGAGGTTGCAGAGCGAAGGTGCTTTCATGTGGTAGTCGTCGTCGAGCTTGCGAGTGCTCCCTCGATTGGGGACTGGGGACGCGGCTAAGCAGGGGTCCGCCAACCCGCTGCCGCAGACCGCAGACCGCAGACCGCAGAGGCAGGCCATGTCCTTCACGGCAATGCCGAGCACAATGCGACGAGGTGCATGCAGACTGAATGCACCTTTCCATTTCGCCGCCTTGTGCGCGGAAGCCAGCGGTTGGCAATTACTAATGCCATCGTGTTGCTTGTTTCCTGTCCTGCCCTGTCCTGTCCTGTTCTTGAGACTACTGAGTTGCAACAGCGACTTGTTGAAAAGGACACGAAGCGTGATACTACTCTCCTTCTCTACTCGTCCCACTCGGCCACACCCCTGCTCCGATGTGCTGGCCGTGCGATTACCACCACTACACATGAGCCCTCTGTCACGTGCAATTGTCCGAGGACACATACGCCTACTTTTCTTGCGCCCAACAAACAACCACATAAAACAAACAAATTCGTTATCATTGTATGACATGGCCACTGCCTTTCACTATGTACACCCAATCCATCCCCACCTGGAGCCCACATATGTACAACGCCGCTCCCACTTAGTTTCGTTTTTTCCATGCCAGTAGATAAGAGGAGAGGAGAAGAAAAAAACAACGCTGTCGAGAGAAAAAAATGTCTCGGAAAGAAAATATGCCTTTCAGTCTTCTTCTCGAAAGAAAATCAACACCGCCTCTTCGCCTCAGCTGCCTCGCAAAAATCTGGTCCCTTCCTTTTCCGGCTCTCGCCATCGCTATGCAGGCTTGAGCTTCGACTCATCGGCGGCGTTGCAACGCCATTCGACAAGGGCACTTGCCTACAGTATTGCAACGGCGAGGTAGTAGTCTGATACACACTACTGCCTCGCTGCATTGGTGGTGATGCCATCTTTTGCTCCTCAGCAGCAACAGCTGCTGCCGCCGTTGCCGCTCCCGCTGCCGCTGCTGCTTGTCTTTGTTGCAGTTGTTGATGAGCCTGTAGCGCCGCCGCCTGGTTTCGCTGCGCCATCTGCATCTGTCTTGCAATGTCGCCCAGTCCTGGCCCTACAATGTTCCGGTCTCCTAGTACCGTCGCACCGCAATTGACCGTGATGTTGATGTTGGGGTACTTGTGCACCCCCCTGACTTGCGTTCTTGTTGTCCGCTGCGCCTGCGCTGTTGCTAGTGGCACTGGGCTTGGAGGCGTAAGAGGTCGTGTGGCGTCGTCAACTGGTATTTTATCTCCACAGTTGAGCAAGCTTGTGATGAGGTTTGCTATCCGTACACTGTCCATTTGCGCAATGGATATGATGTTTCCATGCCCGCGGATTTGTGTCGCGGCGTTGATGACAACCTCAGGCGTGTCATTGTCCACTTCCCTGTCTTCTTCTTCTCCTTCAAAATGGATATACGGACTTGATGCGCTCGATGTTGGCATGTTGGAATCTATGACTGTTTCGTAGGCTGGGGGTGCTGGTATTTGTTCCAATGATGATATCGAAGTGCTATTATTGTTGAATTGAGATTGTGAAGTTTGTTGTAGCGTTGAGACTTTTGCACTGTGCACGGCGGTATCATGAAAGGGCCCCATGGCCTATATGCAAACTTCTTTCCCGGATTTTTCCAAGTTGTTTGGCACGATGATGTGGGGTACCGTGATCGTGGAGTCGTGGCGTGATGTTGGTGTGATGGATTATCCGAAGATCATGCGAGTCGACTACCAGCACATAGTGGTTGAACGCTTTGCCGGAAAGTGTTGCGCGACCACGAAATCTAAACGGTAGATATGCTCCGGTAGATACCGTGATTTATTAAACAAGCAGTGATCGGAGATGGCCGTTGGCCGTGATCTCTAATATTTGCCTTGTTGGGAGAAAATCCTACGGGAAGTTAGCAATTAAGAAATGGCATCGTCTAAACCAAGCAACATGTCACGTACATACCGAAAAGAAAAGCCTCTTTGTATTCCGATGCAGAGCTTTTTCTCCTGGGATAGTAGACCAAGACGGCGGCAGTAGGACGCTACCCTAAATACCCCCATCGTCAGACCCCCAGCCAACAGCTATTCAGCATCACCCGGAACAGCCAACACAATAGCAAGGCCAAACAATCCCATGCAGGTATTGCGCCACTGTATCATGCACAATAGCAAATGCAACGTCGGTCGCACACAAAGTGCACAAGGTACAAGATGCGTCGGCCTTGCTATTGTGACCCTAGTCACTCAATAGCCTTGCACTAGGCAGTTTTCCGCACCTGCGCCACAACCATCGCTCCAGGCATTTGATGGGTTTCATAAGCGATGAGCGAATGAAATACTACCATGCTGTCGACACTCCTACGGCATGCTGATCCGCGTCCATTCGGGGGGCTTAGCACTGGAAAAGGAGTCATAGAGGGAGGGTTTGTGGTGTGGCACTATGTAGCAGTGTGGACGATGTTTTCAGACAAGTGCTTGGTTATGTTGGACATGAGATCCTTCTAAGGACTGTACCATTCGCTCCTTCTCCATGCAGCAGGCAGCTATTCCCAGAACGTCTGTCTTTGTCGCGCCCTGCCAGTCATCCTTCCGTCGTCTCCCGTTTCTCGTCATTCTGGCATTGTTCATGTCCTTCAACACAATGGTATATGCATTCATTCCAATCGTCACTTACGGGACTTATCAGTTGATCATTACTATATAAGATACCAAGGACGTGTATGCGTAGTCCCTAGATGACGATCGTAATGACCTCCTCTTTTTCTTGGCTCAACTCGTGCCTGTCGGGGATACTTGAGGTGCATTGGTAGGTTTCCGATATCATGGTCATTGGTATAGTAATTGTATTCTCGGCCGACGCTACGAGGTCCTTCTGATATCACTAATCTTCTTCGGATCAAGTCAAGCATGTCATGTCTCTTTGTCTCTCATTGTTTCACGGTTGGTGTCATGCAAACATCGCAGGCTTGGAGCACAACCACTATTCTGTGACATTTGGCAAAATGAATAGGATTAATAAAAGTGTCAAAGACTTGTACATGTACAAGATCGCCTTTGCCATTACCTAAAAATCGCATGCTAGTGATACTTAAGTAAATGCAGGCGGTGTTGATCTACCGGGTCGAAAAGTGACTTGTTCCAGGACATATCCCATGTGTGGCCTTTGACTGACTCCTGCTGCTGTGACTACGGTTTGCCAAATTCTGTGACTAAATAAAATATAAAGAATTCATATTGATCTAATGATTTATCTCGTCATCGATTGGTTCAAAGCATGGAAAGTTGCCAAGTGCGTATTTGGAGTATGGACTACAAAACGCATGCTGCAGGCATGTGGCGTACATGGTCCATGTACATCCTACAGTGCATGCAGACAATACTACAGAATTTTGCAAAGCGGCGACTTGCTACCTCTTGGTGCATCCCGGATGTTTATTTGACTAATATCCTCTCTGAACAAATTGAGGGTGTTTTCTGGACAACACGATAGATGTAGCGCGACCGAAATAAGAATAAAAACAAGGATGCAAGTGATTCTGCTATGTCCCACGTCTACAAAGCGCAGCTCTTGCTGTAAACTATACTTCCAACTATGTAGACAGCCTTTGCGGTAGAAAGAGAGACTACGCCATACGCTGTAGGCTATACAGATCTCACTAAAGCATTCGTCTCAAGGCAAACAAAGCTGCTTGTGCTCCGTGGCAATGAAACAGGTTGGTCCTTCACATCCTGACCCCAAGTCTCCGTGCCAAGACACACCTAATCAGCCAACAGCCTCCTATTGTTGGTATTGATAAAATTTCCGTGGTGTTATACAAAGTGTACCGTTACGACAGACACCCCCACCCAAGACGCCACGCTGCAGAAAACAATGCGACTAATTTCAAAATGTGGGAATCAGTGTTCAAGAAAACAGGACTGAGCGACCAAGTAGAGCGCCACAACAAGGCAAAAACTCCATCAGCTTACCACGGTCGGCGAAGGAAACGTTTTCTACTATGGACCTAGGCCCCTATCATCGTTGTGGCCGATACTGTGGTATCTCGTGCGTTGGCCTTTCATGATAGAAAAGATTCTCAGACCAAGGTGGCAGTTTCTTGTCACGTTCGTAAAGGTACCCGCAATTGTTGCACAGGCTGCGCGGTCCTTTTGGTCCATCTCGAACAGCCCAAACCGCAGTTCCCCAAACCCAGCAGTGTGAACATCTCCACGTTTGCCTCTCCCTGTATTGTAAGCGTTAGCAAAAAAAAAACCCCCCCTTCTTTGCAGCTGAATGGTGAATACGTACCCCTCTTGCAGCCCGCCGTCCTGCCCACCATAGCCGGATCCTCCTCCAGCGCCAGGTGTGCCGCGCCCGACAGGGCTCAAACTCCTGAATCTTCTCTTCTTCTTGCTACGCTCACCACGGCCCATATTCTCTTGTCCTTCAATGTTGTTGAAAAACTCATTGGCTGGAGTGCCCGTCATATTTGACGTTGACGAGAAGCGCGCCGTTTCTCGCCGTAATCTGCGAATCTGCCTCTCACGGTCGCCTTCACGCTTCTCGATTTCCTCAGGCGACAAAATCTCAACCTTTGGCTCCCACTCGTCACAGAGATGCTCTTGATCATATCTCCACCCTGCGCCAATGGTGGGCTCCACAGCGTCATTGTCAATTTCTCCGTCACCCACTAGTCCGCCGTTTTCACACGCCTCCTTTTTAAGCCGCAAGACAGCTTCATAGATACTATGCGTCATAGCATTCACCCATTCTCCTGAAAGCCCGAGATCGGCGCAGGTCGTCTTGGCAAACATTTCCGCAAAACCTGGGGGGTGTAGCAATGACCATTCGAATTTGTCCGTGTATAACCGGTTCATGAGGTTGATGTTCAATGTGACAATGCATCGGTACGTGTCATCCGGGTTGTGAAGTTCTTCCGAAGGCAGCGCCGTAGCTTTTGCACTGATGCCATTTGGTATGCCTGCTGGTGTCTGCGCACCTTCTGCTTGAGATGCGCCATTTGTCATTGGTGTAGACGCGCCATTTGTGGCGGGAACTACAGGAGTGGAGGTACCATCACGAGACGATGTAGGCAGCACAGGCTTGGCACCAGTTCCTTGTACAGCAGGCGAGTTTGTGGCATGGAAGAGAGGATGAAGCGCAACACCAGCATACTCCTCCAACTGCTGTCGGATTTGGTTGGCAATCTGAGAGATTATCAAGGGTTTCCGCTCATTTGGAAGATCCAGTTCATCTACAAATTGCTTTGCAAATTGATCAGGTGTCGTCAGAGCCTCGTGTAGGTTCCACAAAAACGAGTCTTTGAGTCTGTATGCAGGGGTGACGTCGGGCTGTTTGTACGCGGGCAGGTTCTCGTTGATGCCAAACTCGCGAGCATTTGAGGGTGTGGGTAGTGGCGCATCGGGACGGAAAGCCTGAATGTCCATGTCTATACGAATGGGAATCAGTGTCACCGGTAAGACCGATTGTGTCAGGACTTGCTTCTCAGTTCTGCAACATGTCAGTTTTCCAACAATCTCTTCAATCCACGGCGAAACCCTGCCACTATACCACTCACAATGTTCGTTTCGGCCTGCCCATCCAGTCTCTCCAAATTCCTTGCAGGTCGATTGGTGCCGTGAGTTCCTCCCCCAAAGCAGCGATTTGCGCCGAGTGATCAGCGTTCAGCGGGTCGGCCTTTTGTAAACTGCGGAGACCAGTCGCTCGCCGCGGGCGGTCGCTATCCTCAAAGTCGTCATCGTCGTAGGCATCCTCCGCGTAGCTGAGAACGGCAGTTCCACGTTTCGTCACGCGCGGTGCAGGCAGCGTATTCGAGGGCGGGACAATGGGCGATATGAGCGAGTTTCCGTGGCTGCGCAGTCGTGGCGCATAGCTGGACATGAAGGCCTGTGGCGGCGCCGTCTTTCCTGTGCTTGTAAACATGGCTGTTGATGCGCGCGATGGGTCGTGTAGGGAATCTGAGGAAGCTCAACAGAGCTCGCGAACACCGGACGCGTCGCAACGTATGGAAGAGCACAATCTGCACACGAAGCCACACAGGGTATGTCGGGTTGATTCTGTAGCACGACCCTCCTTCGCTATGCCAGATTGTGCAAATCCGTTCGAATTGTGAATCCTCTTGCGCGTACCTGGCAGGCGTTGGGATGCTTTCGCGATTGCGCTGCAGCTAGATGTGCCAAGACACGCTAGTCTGTATCCGCACTAGGACTCCATCCCTTCTTCACGAATGGAACGATGCACTATACTTTTACCTTCCATGGCGACAGAGGATGAATAAACTTAGACTTTTGCTCACAATACAAAGTATGGTATGGTGCTGCTGATCTCAAGTCTCAGACACGAAACCTACAGCGTTGCTTTTTCGATCACATCGATATATCCAACTCGGAGACCTTGGGTAATTCAAGACTTATCATATTTGTTTCACGAAATATATCACAAATGCAACGATATCATGGAAAGCATTTTAGCGTATCCTTTTCTTTATTCGCCTTGATCAATTCTTTTCACGCTACTGTCTTATCATCAAATTTCCCAACTACCATCTCTCTATGCTTTTCCCGTCATGTGCACGACGAGTCGTTTCAAAATCGTTCAACATGGAATCTGACCAGCTTCTCCTATTACTCCTGAAAGATCCAAATCATTTCCATGTCGGCAACCACCGCAAGGTTTCGAATTCACTGGCTGGTGACGTTCAACACACTCGTCACCTTCGCATTCACCTTCACCTTCACAATCGACAGCCACCAGTCCCTTGACATGTCTCATTGTGAAGCTATTGTAAGATCACACAACCACAGTCGCTATTGTACTTTAGTTCCACAACACTCTCCTCACCTTCAGCGCGACAAACTACATAAAGACTGCTGATATTTTTCCTTGTCCTGCCACACCAAACGCACCAACTTCTCAAACTAGTTGATCACCAAGCTTCAGAACACTCCTTTTCCAAATAACAACACAGCTTTTCTAGCAGGTCTAGTAACCCAAAATGCCTACCAAGAAGACTACTCTTCTCGCTACCGCGGCCCTAGCGGCCACGGTGCCTCTCTCCAGCGCCCACATGATCATGGCGAACCCGGTTCCCTTCAACGCCCCGAATAACTCGCCACTCGCCCCAGATGGTTCCGATTTCCCTTGCAAGGGCCCGCCCAGCGGCTCTGCTCAAGTGAACGAGTGGCACGTCGGCTCAACCCAATCCCTCTCCTTCTCGGGCACTGCCGTCCACGGCGGTGGAAGCTGCCAGATGAGCGTAACCACTGACAAAACACCTACCAGAGATTCCAAGTGGAAAGTCATTTACAGCATCGAAGGCGGATGTCCTGCTAACGTAGAGGGTAACCTGGATCAGAGCGGCCCTAACTACGACGGCACTTTTCCTTTTACCGTCCCCCAGGATCTTCCCACCGGCGACTTGACTGTGGCCTGGACGTGGTTCAACAAGATTGGCAACCGCGAAATGTACATGAATTGCGCGTCTGTTTCAGTCACTGGCGGCGCAGATGATGCATCGGGGCTGGATGCGCTTCCTGACATGGCGATTGCGAATGTCAACGTCCCGGGCTCATGCGGCACGACAAAAGAGGGGACCGACTATACGTTTGCGAATCCAGGCATGTTTGGTACGACGGTTGGTGAGGGTCCGTTTATGAATCTTTGCGCGGGTACGCCTTCACAGCCTGGAATGGGTCGTAGTAGTGGTGGTAGTGGCTCTGATGGTGCTGCTGGGGCTTCTTCACAGGCTCCAGCTGCATCGGATGCTGGATCCGCGATGCCTTCAACCTTCCGTACTGTCAAGACCGCTACCGCGCCTATGCTTCCTATGCCCACCAATCCAGGTGGTGTTATGGCTCCTTCCGCTTGTAGTGCCGCTCAAGCTCCCAAGCCCACGCCCGCTCAACCTTCCCAAGGCCCTGGTACAGCTTATCCTACTGCCGCCCCAGCCCCAGCTCCAGCCCCGAGCCACGTCACACCTCATCCTTCAGCTGGACTAGCCCCAGGCTCTGGATCTTCTAGCGGCACTCTTTGCTCTACCGATGGCCAACTCGTCTGCTCACCCGACGGTACGCAGTATGGTCTTTGTAACTTTGGAAAGGCAGTCATGATGCCAGTAGCTGGAGGCACAAAGTGTGTGAGTGGTGCTATTGCAAGGCATGATGATTACACGCACCGAAACCAGCGCACTGCTATCTAAATTGATGATCTGGGTGGTGCTGGGCGGCAACTGTAGGCTATTCGGTATTTCTAATTTGACGTAGTGGAATGTGGAAAAGCAGGGACTCGCAGCTGGACTCTGGTCATCTGAGTACTATACAATTCTTTTCCTGTTTCCTATTCAGTATGCTGAATATCATGTATCAGTTTCAATAGAGAATTAACGAAAATTGATTGAACCTTACCGTCGCCAACTCGTGATTCCCAAAGTAACACTAGCGTGATTGTTACATGAACTATACATCTTAACTTCTATCTCATCCACCATCTAAGTTTCTGTCCCACCCTACTACTTACCAAGATATACCCCAGAACCCCTGCCAAAACACTGTACAAAACCCATTGTGGAACACGTATATCTCCATCTCCTCCTTTGTACCCTCTCGCCTTCTCTGCATATACCTCCTTCCTTCTCACAATCTCATCCTCCTCCCCCTTCTCCTTCTTCTTCCTCCTGACCTCCTTCAAATACGCCTTGATAAGCGGATCTTCCTCGTCACTCAAATCCACAAACGTCCTTTCGTCCCTCCCCTGATCAAGCGGACACGCAACATTGAGTCCGCCCACCACCCCCTCTTTCCCTGCTTTCCTCTTCCTCTCCACTGACCCATCATCTGGCAGCCACTCCTCGAGCACCTGTATCGGCAACGACCGAAAAATAAGACACATCCACAACTCGAGCACATTCATCAGCAGCGGCATGTCGTCCGTGCCCGGCCCACTATTCACACCGGGTAAAACAATGACGGCGCCAAGTACATTGTACACGCTCTCCTGCAGCGCAAAGTAGTGCAGCGAGCTATGATCCCTTCTGTACCTGAAATTCAGATGCTGCGCCACGCGAGCCCGCAGATTGTGGCTTTGCCCAACGTAGATGCGCAGCCGCTTGTCGAGGCCTAGGATGCCGTCGAGGTAGATGGCGCGGCCCGAGTAGCGCAGGTCCCCTGATAGCGGTTTCAAGGCATCTAGAGACCAGCGGTGGGAGAGGAAATTCCAGGTTTGTGGCAGGACGAGTGTATGGCAGAAGGTGAGGAGCTGGGTGTGGCCGTTGCGCTGGATCCAGGGGCCGTAGGTGGCGTTATAGTAGGGGTGGGATTGGAGTTGAGTGAGGACGTAGTTGAGGATGGTTCTTGCCTCAGTTTGGGCTGGCGTGAGTTTGTTGCTGTTGTCACTGGAGACATGCGACTGTTTGTTTTGGCTCTGAGTTGTTGCCATGTTTGACTACCTAGTATTGATATTGCATCGCCTGTGCAACCTACGGTGTTGTTCGAGAATGCTCAAGAAATCGCTACTTACACTGCCGTGTCCTTTTTGTCCGGCAAGAGTGTAATGAGAAATTCGAAAGTTTGGTGTTTGCATACAAATAGGCTGAGGCTGTTGGCGCCTAGTGTTAGTAGTGTAGACCATATTAGGCAAATACTTAAGAGGTGTGGAATGCGGCGATCCTGACCTTTCGTGTTCAGGCACGCATACGCGGGGCTTGGCGCATCTCTACTATGACCTTGATAGGCAAGATCGTATTACTCCGAGTACAAGATTTTCGCATCATTTTTTCTGCCATTGGTAGATTTAGTTTGCCACATGGTAATAAGTTGGCATCCAGACTTGCCCTTGCTGTGTTGAGAGGATGTGCCTCGATACGGCATAGGGTTGATTGGGGCTATTACTGTCGGTCAAGGAATGATAAAATGAGGACATAAATCATCAGCTTTGCAGATTTGGTATATACGACCTTGAGAAGTTAAGAATTAGAATAATGAAACTATCCACCGTTTGGCAGTGTATCCGTGTTAAAAGATTATGCTTGCCAATAGTATAGGATTTAACCAATGGTACGTAGATTACTACTACTACGTACGTAGCCCTGTGCCGGACAGCGAAACGATCGCTGGCCCACTAAAACCACTGCCACCATCGCTCCAAATCGAGTATTTTGACACTGGGCTTGAGGCCATAACTAGTTTACCCCAGATCGCGAAAAGGCGTGGTATGAACCGGGTAACGCTCGCGCGCCGGCATCAAGGTTCAAGCACCTTGCACGTTGTCCACTTTCAGAATCATCAATCTCTCAACTTACAGCAAGAAAATGAGCTCTTGAGCTATATCAATAGAGTCACCCTCTGTAGAGCGGCACCCAAAAGAAAGATGATTCCCATCTGGGCTTCAGAGATTGCTCAGGAAGAGATTGGTTGCTGCTGGGGTGATTGCTTTTGTTCAGTGCCTTCCAGATGATTTGAAATCAGAAGCCACCGCCGAAATGGACTGTATCGTGTTTGGGCCGATTAAGAAATGAGATAAACACTCTTTTAAGGCTTCTACTGGACAAGTTCGCCCATTACAGTATCAACACACTGCATGTGTACAACATGGATGAGAAGCTTATTGGAGTTATGGTAACTGCTGATCCTTTCCTTTTGATACTCGATTTGGGCAGGTTGGGGTGTGGCCTAACATTCTTTTCCGAGAAAATCAGACCAATATGGTATACACCAAACATGTACAAGCGCTCAAAGTTGTAAAGTCATAGAATTTAAGTAGTTAATCGTAGTAGTGTTATTGTTATATAACTTTGACGGATTACTACTATATACAAGTTATGGAATGGTTTCTTAGTTGCAATCGTAACATGTTGACAAAGAAGAGCCTACTTTCTTGACAGCTGGGTGAGTGCTGTGAACTTTTGGATAAAATCGTCAATCGATCAAGGAGGGTTGCAACCTCTGCATGCACTCTCGATACAGAGAACAGATCCAATACAGGCCAAGTCAGTAAGGGCATCTGAAGGTGTTAATTTGGATTTTCAATGAGCTAGATAGTATCTTATTCAAGCCCCCCTCCGCAGCCGCAGCCGCAGCCGCACAAGAAGCAGCGGAACTAACACCGGCGCTAATGCAAGCTATCGTACGGCGTTAGTCAGATCCTAGACATAACAAACTAGCGATACCTACCAAAGACATCGCATCCCCTAAGCTCGCGCCTCCTTAGGTCCGCAATCGCATTCCGGCATCTCCCCACTTGGTTCGCTGGAACAATTTGACAGCTATACTGCACCTGCCTCGCCTCTAGCTTTGAGACGGCACGTTCACCCAGGACTGCACCACTGGCTTGGTCTATAGGCATAGCGGACGTCAGCGACGGTAGAATAGCCAAAAGGCCAATTGCATTGAACTTGAGCTGGATTGTAGTAGAGGAAGCGAGTTTAAGGTTCCAAGTAAATGACTTGTCGTGTATACTATGTAAGAAGATAAGATGATAGTATTTGATACAACTCACAAACCCACAGAGATATACCACATTATATACAAATACAGTGCTGAAGCGCATCAAGCAGGACCTTTCCTTTTCTGATGTCGCGAGAATTAAGTCTCACATATGCTTTCTTTATTAGGTTAGTCTAATATCAAATACAGTCCTTTTCTAGCAATGTGTATACCATTTATCGTATGTCTACATCTCGATACGGCGCTATAGACTACAAGGAGAGCTAAGCGCCTATAAGCCGCCCGGACAGCCAAGCTCCCTTCTTATGATCCCCACCACCTTTCAAGATTCACTGTCATACTGAAAATCTATTCAATCTTATTTCTAATTAAACTAACTCACAACTATTCGTATCATGGCCTGATGGACTGAACTGTAGACAAACCAAGCCTCCCTCCGTAAACCGTCCGATGAGGTAAGCTGCCATTTCTCAAGATTCCCAGCGCCTTTCAAGATACGTTGTCTTGGAAGAAACCTACTCCTTCTTATTAATAAGTAGAATTATTCATGATTACCCTAACTAGCAGACTAATTCGTGAACGTATCAATAGTAAGGATGCGTGCAGTCTCGCAAAGCACCTTGACGCACATTCATAAAACAATCTGCTGATCAAATCGTTCGTCAGCAACTGTGCTTTGTTTCCTGGTATCTGAATTATCAATATCTTTATCCCTAATTGGGAACGGATGCACTAGGAAGTACGCTTGCGTGTATTGCAAATGTTTGCATGGTGTGCACATTACTCGAGATAGTCGCCTATTACACTTTCCAACTCTCTCTTGGTCTTTTTCTATTCTGTAACAGTGCTTATGCTTATCTTTATTGTCACTAGAAATTCAATTGACTTTGCGTAGTTGTCATAGCTTTAGATCGCCGTCTGAATCGTAGAAGCTCAATATTTGCGCAGCCACGCCACTGACTAGCGGTGCAATGTAGCCAAGGCTGAAGGTGCTGTAACAAAAGAGGTCCTCTGTAGAACAAGAAAAGACGGAGGTATAAGAGGTCTGCGTTAAGGCATAAATAGCTTCACTGCTGCGTCTTACTCCCATTTTCTTCCTCATCACAAACATTCTCTTCTACAACTCAACTCAATGCAGTTCAATCCACTCTATCTAAGCCATAAAGATCACTCTCCTACTCACAAGCACTGCCGCTAGGTAGTATCCACGTAATAGCTTTATGCTATACTATCCCACTAACTCAGACCTAGTGCACCTATCATGTCAGGCCTACTCGCTTGTCAATGCATAGAGATGGCATCAAATGAGAGGTCTGCAGTAATTGCAGCACAGTACTGCAAAGGAAGAGGAACAACTTGGTATGATCAACTTTCAAACACAAACACTGTACGTATTCATCTCACTGAGAGCAATAAAGCATAATCTGCAGAATTACTAACAAAACGTCTCTACGGTTAGTACATCGTCGAGAGAGGCTGGAGCAATGCTGATTGTGGGAACTGGGAAGGCAACCTAGCCGGATATCGTTACCGTGCCGTCTGTGTCAACCATAACGGCGGCGGGTGTCCTTCTTAAAACTCTTACTGTGGTGACACTGTAACGATATCTCTGAACTTAGGCCCAGCAAGGCCAACCCTTGGGCCAAAGGAAGTTGCAGTCACGTGTATAGTGTATATAGTCTCATCCGAACTTTGGGTTACTCATCAAGGATTCGTCTCAATCCACTCTAACTCATATTTTGTGCCTATCTGTGAAAACCCTGGCGAACACCTATTCTTTGCACAAGATTGTACGGCGTGCTTAGTGTTCTATTCTCTAGAAAATCTCTCTCACACTAGTAGTGTTTAATTGAATGGGGCTCAGTATATTATAATCCTCTAACTATTGCCTGAATAATGCAGCCTTATTAACACGAGTTATCTAGCTTTGTGCTTTGGCGCGGCTAGAATATAAAAAGCCGGGCCACTTCTGCACAGCAGGGATGTCAGTTGCAGCTTAGCTGCATGATTTGATGAAGCAGCAAGTCACTACTGCAGCGCAACTGGCTTGTTGGGGGCACTAACCTGCGCGGAATGCTATCTTGATATAGTATCCTATCGTTTGGCTAGCTTTTAGACAGATACACAGGAGTTAGAGAAGGTCTGAGGAAGTCTAAGGTGGTAGAGATTGGTAGCCTAGCAACGATTTGTGGTATTGCAAGATAAGCAAGTGAGCTATGACAAAGAAGTTAAGTCTGTAGAGAGAAAAAGAGCCGAGGTGTCTATCCCGAGAGGATATAAGCTATGTAACAGGCATTGACGCTGTTAGGGGAGAAAGTGGCGTTAATGTTCCATTACGAGTGTTGTTCTGTTACAAGAGGATAGACGCTAACGAGATTTACTGTTTGATATTTTTCGAAACTGCCCAAAGATTTGGAATGTCGCTCGGACAAACAGAAGATTTTTCAAGATTGGTGTAGACGTTTGGATTCAGCGGATAAGTACAATAAATACTTTCTTGAACGCTAGTCATTAATTAGGTGCATTACACCGTTCATAAAACGCTACTCTAGCGAGTTAGTGTGTGCAATAGGACCAGATCAATTCTTAAATCACGGAACACTACGGTGATTTGCTAGGAGAAACCAACACCACTGATTAGAGGCTAGATAGCAGATTGATTAGTGGACTAGAGAAGACTAATTAGTACGAGGATCACCGTGTCCTATTTGAATGAAGATCTACTAATTCTCTTTCTCACCTCCGCCTAGGGCTAATTCTCAGTCTTAATTATATAAGTCCCTCTATCTCTCTTTCCACAAATATTCTGTCTTTACTAAACCATTAACTAATCAATCATTAAATTTCTCTATCCAAACCTCACCATCTTCCGTACACCCATCAACCCAACATGAAAAGCCTCTCCACCCTCGTCATTCTTCTCACTGTTAGCGCAGTATCTGCCAGAAAATGTCTCGATGGCGCTATGGCGTGCCACTGTACGTTCTCTACTACATAGTATGCATACGTATATCAGTACCTATACTGACTGCATTCAAGATGGAGTGCAATCCTGCCTGAAGTTGTGCTACCATGGCTGCGATTGCGATGACATACGCACCTTTGACGGAGTGCGATATGGCTTGAGTAGTAGGGAGTGTACCGTGTCGATTAATCCTGAAGTTGGCGAGGATTGTTAAATTGGCGTTGTTGTGTGGCTATACAGGACCTGAACAAGGCTCTAGGGTTGAACTGAGTGAGTAGTACGCAAGGCTTATAGAGCGTAAGGAGGAGTCTTTTAAAGGTCTCTACCCACCTTGACTATCAGGGGTAAGTGATAGCTATAATCCAATCTTGGAAAGTTTCCCAGTATACTGTAAATCTTCTTATTCTTCGAGTCTTCGCAATTCTTACCCGCTTGGTACTCCTTGTAGCCTTCTAAAACTAGCAGTCTCCTGGATATGAACGAGTATGCGTTCAGCCCACGCTTAAGTCTTCTTTCGAAGTTGATCTTTCCAGCAGCTTTCAAAGTGATAATAAAAGCACGGCTAGTAACATTGGAGGGCGCTATAACAAAGGGTTCAAGATAAAAGAGTTGAAAGAAGTATGGAGGTTCAAAAAGATAACCACGTTAGCTCGGAGAGGCTTCCGAATTTTCATTGTGGCTAACACCCCTGGCCTCCACGGCAGGTAGTGACTTTTAGCGCTGTCGTATGTCTTAAATTTGTCGACTTTCTTCTTACAGGTTTTTGATAGACCTGACATATGTCACGTGGTATGGTCAATCGTACGCACCATGTTACAGCCACTAAACCACCATGCAAAGCCCGAGACAAAAATTTCCAGTCCCGAAGATATGTAATAGTAGTAGTGGTGGTCTGAAACCTTCGTGTATGCTCCTGCAAACAACAACTCTACGATGAACTCATCATATGACTTAGATTTTTGCTACGCTGCAACCAGCAGTAACAATTGTAGACATGTCTGACTCGCGTGTAGATTTCAATTGATCCTAGTCTCAATAGATGCGTTGTTCTTGTGAGTGCATGAAATATGAAGCACTCCGTCACAATGGCAAATGGGCATTCATCATGTATGATTACACTCGACTGTTTAACTGAGTTTGAATGTACTGCAGGGTCTAGCTCTCCTTTTGCACGGCAGTCTACTCCTCAATTGTCTTGACGCACTCCCATCCGCCACTGAGCCGCTCCTTCCAGAGACTGACCCTGTTGTCGCCAGTGCTCACGGCCAAGGCGTTGCCACTCAAGCTCCAACTGACACGCCAGGCGGCGGCTTCAACATCTAGCTTAGTGCGCTTCCATTCGCCTCGCAAGTCCGAAGAGGTCCAGATGATGACAGTTTTATCCTGAGAGGCAGAGGCAATGTATGACTTTGATAGAACGGTGGGTGACCAGGCTACGTCGCGCACCCAGTCCTGGTGACCACCAGGGAGTATCTGCAGGTTTTGCCAGCTGCCGCTGTCGGGGCTGAATTCCCATATTTTGACCTGGCAGTCACTTCCACCGGTCACCAGCCGCCTGGCAGCCGCTTGGTTGCCGCCTCCACTGGCGACTTGTCCAGGCGCAATAGCAGGAGCCCAGGATACGCTGTTGACGCCACTTCCATGAGCCTGGAAAAGCTGATGTGTCCAGTTGTTGTCCTTAAATTCGAGTACGGAGACGTTGCCGTCGGTGGAAGCACATGCGAGTAGGCAGCCTGCCTCGTGGGGTGCCCATGCGACAAGGTTGACCGAGGCAGTGTGAAGAGCGACCTCGTAAATCTTCTGCCAGCTGTTGGACTGCTCGCGCCAGATGAGGACCTTGCCGTCGTACGAAGAGGAGGCGAGGATGTTGCCGTACTTTGGGTGTGCCCATGCGACACTCCATACAGCACCTTCGTGTCTGTCAATGAGTTAGCGGTGAATTGTGACTTGGTTGCGCAGTCCTGGCTGGCTATGACGTACCCTCTGAGTGTCTCTACCAATGTGTGCTTGTCGCCTTCGACCTCGAAAATCTTGATCGTCTTGTCCGAAGAACAAGTCGCTAATCGTCGGCCATAGTAGTCCAGAACAGCATCATGCTATAACTTGTTAGCAGCCACCCCGAACATGCTGGTATTGTAATTGAGATGGCCATTGCGCCAGCAAGAGCGCCCCAGCGAGGAAAACAGATGGGCAGGCGGGCATGTATGCAAACGTACTATCATATCATCGTGGCCCGAGTTGGCTATAACGTTGGCCTGTGTTGCGACAATGGCGGGTTAGCGGGTTGGGTTGGGTGTGTGTTTGGCGGGGGAGGGTGTGCATACCATTTTTTTTGCTCTAAGCCGGTTGCGGGAGAGGTGTAGTGGAGGGAGAGGGAGGATCAGAGTGCTCGAGAATCAGAGTGCGCAGGCAGCAGAATGGCGCGTCCAGACGTGTCCACAGCTTCAAAGTGTAAGTAGACGCTGCTGTGGCCTCAGTGCAGGGGTGCGTTGATGAGATTAGATTAGATCAGATCAGCCTGACGCGCTAGCAACAACGCCCATGGCCCGCGTCACATGCAACCACTACCTACGTACGAGCATTCAAGCCGCAGCACATACCATGGCATATTCGTCCCCGCGCCATTCACAGCAATTCTATCAATACGACGCATCGACACCACCGCCCCCGCCACCTAAACCAGGACGTGCGAGTGGAACAGCAACGCCATCTCAGGGCCCTCCACTGCCGCCCCCACCAGGCCAGGCATCGTCATTTGGGGACCCGCAGCAGCACTCGCAGACACAGTATCAACAACATGGACACCAAGTGCTCGACCAAGTAGCAGTACCAGGACCAGAGGACGGCTGGCTGCCGGATGTGCTCAAGGACAAGTCGTATGTCAGCTCTTGCATGTCGACCAAGCCTCTGCTAAGGTACGGGTTAGGACCAAGGATCTGCATCATGTGCTGCAGACACCAGAACTACAGCATGCGATAATTCATAATCCCGAAACAAGACATGGCTCACTACCTGCATCCACGGCACCTTTGCAAACATTGCTAGCACAGAACATAGGACTTGCTGAATCACTCAAGCAGCTTGAAGCACACGTGCGGCACCAGCGCGATGACGTACAGTCACGTCTGCTAGCGATGCGTGCTCTGGAGCGCCAGTGGAGAGCAAAGCAGAGCGAGCAAGACGAAGCACTGCGGGAGTTCAGCCCACCTGCACTATATCAACGATTGAGTGCAGCAGTAGGCGAGCAAGAAGCCCTGTGCCGAGGACTCGAGGAGAGTTTCCTCGATGGCGAAGGGTTTGGCGGCGGAGACGCCGTAGCCAGTGACCGCGAAGTAACAGACTTTGTGCGCCGACTGAGAGAAGGGCGTAAGATTGCCTATCTCCGTGCGGAGCGAAAGGAGCGCTGGGATGAAGGCCGGGTTGGAGGATGGCGATGAAGGAAGGGGTTGTGGTTTCTCGGCATGAAGCGCGGCGGCGGGGCTCTTCGTATCGGAGCATTAAGCATGTGGTTAGTTGTGTATGAAGTGAGATGGGTGGCCCCCAGTGTCAAATAAGGGTCACGGGCAAGGGCGGTTGGAGGAGGGGATGAAAATAGCAGTGGGGAAGGGGAGAGGGGAGAGGGGTATTTGCATAATGGCAGCATGAGAGTTATGCAGGTCAGGGTCAAAGGTCCATTGTCGTGTGAGTGCGTGTGTGCGTGTGTGCGGGAGTCCGTGTGAGAAATGCGACTACAATTATTTTGCCTGACGGCGAGGATGGGTTTGGCCAGGAGGATTAGATTGCGCTTCAGGGGCCGTGTTCATGTCGTGGTGGTGGTGGTGCGATGCGGCGGCGACGAGCACAGCCCGCCGTTCGCGGGTGGTGGTGCTAAGCTTGGCACAGGCTGTCCCATTCGGGCGGTGCACGAAATTACGTGCGCGAGCCAGATACGCAATGGCTGGCCCTTGGTCAATGCAAGCCACCCGTTGCGGGCGGGCGTCGTGGTGGTGGTGGGCGGTGGTGTGCCCCAGAATAGTAAGTAGGCTGTCTATGTACTTATCTGTCAGTTTACTACAATCCAGCAATGCAGCCGAGACCCGACTCGACTCCAAGGGGGATGCAGTTCGTCTGAGGGCCTTGCAGAGCGTTTCACGGCCTCATCCTTTGACAACCAGCACCCCCACCACCGCACATGTCAAGCTCGAGCCGGAGCGCGCGACACATGCCAGACTCATCAGACTCATGCCGACTGTCCATTTGCATGCCGGCAGCCGACTACTAGAGTAGCGCATCGCACCCCAATGCCCGCAGCCAGAAGTACACCACTCCCGGCTAGGACACCCTTATGTCGAGCATCCCCGACTTAGCCAGGCACCATCGCCAATTGGCCGGATAAAAAAAAGGCGTGTACCTGCAGATCCGAGCGCAGCCCCCCAGTTGCCCCCTGGCACGGCACATATTCTCGACTCAGCCAACGCGAACTGCCCATGACAGCCCAGGTCCGCCAGCACAAGCGCCATCGTCCAGCCAATTCGCGCGCGGTGATCTGCCCAGACGACGCTCCCCAAGCGCCGCGTCTGGCCACTCCTGGCCCTAATCCTGCTAGTAAACTCTCCTTTTGCCAGCAACCGTCTTTGGCGACCCCCTCGACTTTCATCAAGCTCTCCCATTTGTGCAAGGTCATGTACCTACATATCGGTGTCGCGGGGGAATAACACGACAATATGCAAACCGTCCAAGCGTCCAGCGCCGACACGCGCCCTCTGCCAGTCTCGCCGCCACGCCAAAAGGGCTCCTCGCTCGCCTCCATTGCCATTTCATCCTTTGCTGCCTTTCGGTCCCAGGCTCCCCAACCTGCTCCTGCTCCTGCTCCTCCTTTCGGCCTCCAGTCGCCGCCCGTCCGCAGAAAGCCCTTGCCTGTAGACTCGCCCATTGTAGGCCGCTTTCTTGTCGATCAGTTCAATAGGCCAATTGCTACTACTGCCGCACCATCGCTTAATAGCAGCCTCGCGCCGCCTGTCACTGACGAAGACCTCTTCGTGCCTCGCAATCTCGACGAGTAAGCCCTCCCGCCGCCGGTCTACGCCTTCCCTACCCTAGCTAACACCTTTCCAAGTAACCCGCATGGACGGACTCCTCTGACGGGAACTACGTCGCAACCTGCATCCGTGTCCCCTAAAAGCTTCCCTGTGACGGCTACCCTGCCAGACCCAAGGCATGACCGACCAGCCAGCAGCATACACCCCCAGCAGCAAAGCAGGTCAGAGGCCCTAAAAGCATTTGGCATCAGCGGAATACACGCCCGCTCTCCTACCATGCCTAATATGCCATCGTACACCAACACAAACAACGCACAACGACCACAACCAAAGTTAGATATAGACGGCGCTACAGACGACTTCATGGACACCTACTCCTACAGTCCCGAAGGAGACTCACGATCAAAGCAAAACAACAAGCCCAAGTCCCCGGGAGGAGGAGGTTTCACCTCCTTCTTTGGCTGGAACTCCCGCGCTCAAAACGGCCCCGAATCGGCGGGTACAGGCTATTCCGAACACTCTCCAAACCTAGACTCCCCACGCTTCAGCAGACCTAACAAGGCCAAGCCCATCGGCCTAGATATACCAGCTGCCAACTCTATGGGTTCATACTTTAACATCCCCGGAACCCCACTTTTATCTTCTTCGCCACAGATGAATGCGCACGTCGAGGAGCTGGAGCGCGAGCTCCGCGAGGTCAGCTCCGAGCTGGCTGCCTCGATTCAAAGAGAGATGGAACTCGAGGATGAGGTGGAGCGGTGGAAAGCCGAAAGCTCTACTGGCATCTCAGATAACCGACGGACGAGTGACTACTACTCAGACTCCGGCACCAGCTCTGTTCGATTCCCCATTACCGATCCAGAATCCAAGCTTGAAGAGCTGGACACGCAACGTAGAAAAGCCGAGCAAGAGCGCGCTTCTCTCAAAGTACGCATGGCCGAGCGTTTACAAGAAGAGCTTCGTCGACGCCGAGATCTTGAAGAGCAAGTGCAACAGCTTGAAGACCAGGTTAGCAATAAGTCAAGAGTAGGCTCGGTCGTCGAAGCACCACAGGTCAAAGAGCTAGCACTGTCTCTTGAAGATGCCAAAAGGCGTCTGGCTGAGGAGCGGCAGGTCAAGGAGAACTTTGAAGATCTCCTGACAGCCCTCCGCGAAGAGCTGGAGAAGCACCGCAACGAGGCCGACAACTTGCGCGACGAAGTCGTTCCACAGCTCAGGGCTCGACTAGAAGTCTTGGAGGCGGATGCCGCCGATACTGAAAAACTCGTCTACGAGTCCAGCCGCATGCAACAAGAGATCAAACAATTACGAAGCGAAAATGAATCGCTCGCCAAAGCCCGAAAACAGCAGCTTTTGCAACAACAACAGGGACAACCTGTTCAGTTTCAATCAATTGCGGAAGAAGCAGACATCACTCCCCTATCAAACATGCGCGTTGGTCTGACACGTTCAAACTCACTAGCTCGTAGTTCTGCTGGTCTCAATTCCAAGAGGGGATCACTGTCACGGTCCAACTCTGTCAAGGATAGATCAGGTGACATGTCTCCTGTAGGTGCACCGGCAGTCAGCAACCCAATGAAGGAACTCGAGGAGCAGCGAGATGCGCTACACAAAGCATTAAAACATCTACTCCAACGACAAGAGATGCAGCAAAGAGAGTTCCAGCGACGTATTAGGGAGGTAGAGGCCGAAAGGGATGCTGCTCTAAACCTCACTCCCCGACGGACTGCGTTCCACAAGGAGGTCACGGGATTGCGACGAGAGGTCGATTCTCTTCGACGCCGTGCAGACGATGCACTTGAGCAGAAATGGCAGTGTGAAAAGGGCTTGGGTGGATTGAGAATGGATCTGGATCGTGCTCAGCAAGAAACCAGCTCGCTCCGTGATCTTCTCCGAGAACACGACATTACGATACCTGAAATCCGCATCGAAAACGAACCCATGGCTTTGGACAAGGCTTACAACGAGCTGCGAACTACGCACGCACTGTCTCTTGCTCGTGTGAAACAGCTAGAAACAAGTGACGCAGACTCGCTTGGGGCGGCTAGCGCTGAAACAGAGAGAACGCTGGACCTGCTCAAGCAGAGCATCTCTGATGCCGAGGCCGAACGTGACTACGCCCAACGCGAAGCTGAGCAATACCGCCAGCAAGCTCGTGCCCTCCAACAATCCGAGATTGAACACCTTGGCAAGGAGCAGCAGCTCAGCAAGGAGTTGTTTGCTGCTGCTACCCGAATGGATGAACTCTCCAACAAGATCCAAAACCAGCTGACTGCCAACAACGCTCTGCGAGGACGTCTCACTGAGGCTATCATCCGCGGAGAACAGGAGCAGCAAAAGTCGACCGACCAGATTGTGCAGCTCGAGAAGAGGCTCAAGGCGGCAGAGGACAAGGTCATGCTTGCCCAACAGTCGTCGGAAGAGGCAATTGCACGTCACGAAGGCGAGGTGCAAGCTCTCAAGGAGGGCCATACCAACCACTTACGCCGCGTCAAGTCTGGACTACTCAGTCCTTCTGCCTTTTCTCCCAAGTTCCCAACATCTCCAGTCTTTGCCCAGAAGTCGCCCCGTCTGACCGTAACGACAAGTGGACCGGCCATGACGTTTGCCGAGGCTACCAAGACGGAGATGCTCGAGAAGCGAGTAGAGGAGCTCGAGAAGGCTCTCCGAGATGCTGATCACGAAATGGAAGAAGTCGTCGGCCGCATGAACCTCGCTCAGATGGAGGTGGCCGACCTGCAGTTTGAGAGGTATGTTTTCTTGCATATGAATTAGTTGATGATTGTCACTAACATTTGGATAGGGACGAGGCCATGAGGCAAACTAGAGGACTTCAAGCTGAGATTCTTGCCGAGCGCGAAAAGGTCAAGGCCTTGATGGCCACGACTGCATAAGCCGCTTTAACGAGACTGCGACACTTACCCACCACGTAATGTTTTTTCTACCAACCGCCAGCCCCTTGGAGACTACTATAGTGTCTTGGGCACACTTATTGCATCTTTGGCGTTTCCCAATGACCCATTGCATTTACCACGGGTGCCACGATCATACGTATACTACACTTCACCTTTACATATCTTGTCTTATTACATACCTTTGCCTGTGGGCAGTCGACAACCTTTGGCCGACAATGTTCTATACCCGTCGGCGGTACGCTGTTACGCGACCTTTCTATATTCGACCCGCGGCAGTCTATTGAGGAGAGTGACCGAGAGGGGGATTTTATTTGGGAGCATTTTGCTCAATGTGGATGGATCTGTACCCTCGCGCAGGGTCTGCATGTTGTAGTTGTACTATATATAATAATGGTGTAATGGATGATGGTCGAATGTCGCTCAATCAATGCCTTTGTCTGTACCTGTGTCAGTAGCCACGTGTTACTACACGTGCCCTAGTTGGGAGCGTATCGCCACCACACAAAGTGGCGTGCGACGTTTTTGTATCACTGATGCACGCTGCCTTCTCGCGTGGCTGCTTTGGTTGAGGCCTGTGTATCCGCATGTGCTGTTAGCTGGGCCGATGGGCAGTGGGCGGTGGCGTGCGTACGTATCGATAGGGAGCTCGTTGTTCTCGACTTCTGGGGCCTTGAGGCGTATGCGCATACACATGTCAGTATGTACTTGCCGAAAGCAACTGTGCAGTGCACTTTTCAGCTGAGCTTGTGCAGCCATGACTCGATCTGGCCGTGGGGGCAGAAGCAGAATGAATAAGGCTGTATACGAGCGTGACCATGATCCCGGAGTTGGGCAACAAACGACTTTTTGAAACGCACCGAGTTGCTGTTGGCCATGTCTGTTCCCCGCCTGAAGTTGGTCCCTGCGCCCTAAACTTATCCCTGACGGAGCTACTGCAGCAGTCCCCAGCACCTCCCTCTTCTTGCCAGCAGTGCGCTGAAGATTCCTCAATAGTCGCCGTGGATCTTTCCTCAATCCCGTGAGCCTGTGACACTACTGCTCCCCCTTGTCCAGGCATATTGCCCATCTTACTACTTGTCTCGAGTCCGATTTGATACTCCATCATTCACTACACCGACTCCCCCCTCAAGAGTGATTGCGGAGGCCCACCATGAGCAACAACAACAACAACCAGCAGTCCAACCGGCTCCAACTCAACTTTGGTTTCAATAATGGTGACCGCAACAATCAGTACCAGCAGGAAGCCGGCAGAGCGTTCCCCACGACCCCCTCGACCTTCCCGCAACCTGTGTACCCGAACCAGGCTGGTCAGCAAGAGGTCTGGGGTGCCCAGCAACAAGGCAATGGCTATGGAAGCGGCGGCTACTTCATGAATCCCTACCAGCAAGCGCAATATCAGGGACAACAGGGCAACCTCCAGGGTCAAGGTAGCCAGCGTTTTGATCAAAGTGCCAATGGCTTAGCCCAACAACTCTCACACCAGCATCTCGGAGGCGGCCGCTCAGGAAGTCCCTATGGCCGCCAAGGCTCCCCGAACCCCACGCGTCCCCGTACCGCAGACAACAGATATGGCTATGGAAGTCAGGGCGGCTCGGGACCACGACCGTCTTCGCTCTACGATGAAGAGGCCCCCCAAAGGAACCCCGGCAAATACTCGGAGAATGTAGAAAAGCAGGCCATGGTGTCCAAGAGCCTTATCAACACCTTCTTCAAGGACAGTGTCCAGCGAGCACGCGACAGGAACCAAAGGTGGGGTTTCGTCCCATTCCCTATATGCATCAGACTAACCATGGTGTAGAGCGCTCGAACTCGAGGCTCTTATGAAGGAGCCATCCATCTCCGACAGCCGAAAGGCGACCAAGGAAAACAGCATGCGCCGAGCCGAAGTCGAATACTTGCGATTCCTACGAACAAAAGAGAAGCCTGAGAACTTCACAACTCTCAAGATTATCGGCAAGGGTGCCTTCGGAGAGGTCAAGTTGGTCCAACGACGCAACGATGGCAAAGTCTATGCACTCAAGTCGCTTGTCAAGCAGGAAATGGTACACAACTACCCCAAGACAAAAAGCACACTCATCAGACTAACTCTGAATAGTTCAAGAAAGACCAGTTGGCGCACGTGCGTTCAGAACGTGACATTCTCGCTGAGTCCGACAGCCCATGGGTTGTCAAACTACACACCACCTTCCAGGACAATACCTTCCTTTACATGCTCATGGAGTTCTTGCCAGGTGGTGACTTGATGACTATGCTCATTAAGTATGAAATCTTCACCGAGGATATCACACGTTTCTATATGGCTGAGATTACTCTTGCAATTGAAGCTGTCCACAAGCTTGGCTTCATACATCGGTATGTACTTTGGCGATAATATTCCGATATGGGCTCACTAACACTCCCAAGTGATATTAAGCCTGACAACATTCTTCTCGACCGGGGCGGCCACATCAAGCTAACGGATTTCGGTCTGTCAACTGGTTTCCACAAGGAGCACGATGCTGGGTACTACAAGAAGCTGCTTGCTGGCGGCGCACACAAGTCAAACCGCGACAACCGACAGTCAATGAATCTCGACCAGATCCAGCTGACAGTCAGCAACCGTACTCAGATCAACACATGGCGTAAGTCTCGCCGACAGCTCGCATACTCCACCGTTGGTACCCCCGACTACATTGCGCCTGAGATCTTCAGCGGCCAGGGCTACGACTACAGCTGTGATTGGTGGTCGGTAGGCACAATCATGTTCGAGTGTCTCATCGGCTGGCCACCGTTCTGCGCTGAAGAGCCTCATGATACTTACCGTAAGATTGTCGACTGGCCGCGCAACCTGCACTTCCCTCCAGACCAACAGCTTGGTACCGAGGCCGAAGACTTTGTTCGAAGGTATGTCTTTGCATAAGCTCGTAGCTATTCTAGTTCATAACTAACAAATGTAGACTGATCTGTGATGCTGATCATCGTCTCGGTCGTATCGGCGGCGCCAACGAAATCAAGCAGCACCCCTTCTTCCGCGGCGTGTCATGGGATGGCCTGCGCCGCATTCGCGCGCCTTTCGAGCCCAAGCTGCAGTCCAACATTGACACGCAATACTTCCCTATTGATGAGATTGACCAAAACGACACATCGGCTGCTCACAGGGCGCAGGCAGCACAGGCAGGTGAAGACGAGTACGCGACGAGCTTGCCATTCATTGGATACACATATAAGCGGTTCGACGCCTTCCGCGGCTCGTAGGCGCAATGGTTCTCATACCCACATTATCCGAGTTCAAATTCTGCACGTGCTTGTATCTTCTCTGCACACCCCTGTCTTTCCCTGGCGGACCGATGCGACGGGCGCACAGTCATATCAAGCTATTTCAATCATGTTTCTAGGATATGTTTTGAGTTCAAGCTGTCTTTTGAACATTTTTTTATCAAAACCAAAGCGAATGTAAAGTTTTTTCCAATGCATCATTATTAGGCAAATCTAGGCGAAGGGGTGTGGATAAGACAGGAATTGGAAGAGTTTACTACAGAAGAGATATATATGTCATCTGAACCATCTTGAGCTGTGTCTGGAACTTGACCGTGTTGGTGCGTCCTTGCTCTATTGGTACTGAATAGCTGAAAGCCCGTTTTGAGAAAGGTACGACCTACTCCCGTTGCTTTGACATGGCAGTTCAACCTGTTATTACCGTTTCCATGCTCAAGGTATCAGTGGGGCTTTCTTATTATCCGTTCCAACGCCATACACCGTCTTTATGGGCACCGAATGTCCGCACTAGTAAGGTATTACATCCACCATAGCTGCCTTTTCAAATCTCCTGTCGACTTCTTCGTTCCGAATATTGCCTCACATCCCGTGAACCCCATGTTCTCTCTCTCTCGCGTTGACGCACATTAAAACCGCTCGGTCGTTTGCGCTCGCCTCATCGCGCCTCAAACTGCACCATACTGTGTTTCCCCCGTCATGTCAGCCTTTTGTACGCTCATATACCCTAAATTTTGCTTCCTTGTTCCCCGACTCCGCAGATAAACTAGAACAACGCAAAACAAAGAGAAAAACTAATCTTACCGGTTCGTCCTCTGCTTGTACAAAACGCGATGACCGCAGTTACGGCAGCGAATCGGCTCGCCGCGCTTAAGCGGGACGTCCATGTCGCAGTCACCGCACTTGTAGTGGACGGTTCGTGCGGTTGCGTCGACGGTTGTGGTTTGGTTGTCTGCGGTGTTGCCGCCTGAATATTGTTGTGACATCTTTTTTTTTGCTGGTAGCGGGATTTGTGAGGGAGAATGTGGGAGAGCGGGACAGCAGCAGTATGGGGTTGTGCGGGTGTGTGTGGGTGTGTAGAGTGCAAGTGGAAGATGAAGGAAAGGAAAGGCGATGATGGAACTAAGGCTCCAGGCGCAAAACGCAGGGTAGCCGGCGCGATGGCACGTGCCTTATCGATTGTGAGGTTGATACTGGGGCTTGGCGCTGGCACAGCTGCTTGAGAGATGGGTAAGTGGATGATGTGGATGGTTTTTTTAATGGTAGTTTGGGCTTACTGGATTGCATTGATGAAGGTAAAGAGGTGGAGAGAATGATATGAAGTTTTGTATTCAATGGGAACGGTTCGGGTCATTCGAGTCTGAGCTTGGCCGAAGAAGCATTTCTCACCAACGGGATGTTACATTATATCTTAGCACTAAATGGCTGTATGGAAGTATCGTTTGAGTGTGTTACTCTGTTGGTAATTACCTAGTCTCCAGTTCAATGCTACGGCATTTTGTATCCTTGACTAAATACATATTTGTCTCGCCGGCAACTCAAGTTGTTGCAAATTCTATATCCATATTGAACCAAAGCATCAGAACAGATAGTTGATTAACATGATTTTCATAGTTGATGAATACTATGAGATGGAATTGTCGCGAAATGCTTGGGAACGATGATGGGTCGCATGTGGGACATCTACAACACTATCTCCATTTGGACTAGTGTGGCAGAATCCCGGCCCGCGCTTCGAGAAAAAGTTGGGAAAGTCGCGACTTTTTGCGACCACAGACTTCAGGCCCGCAACACCACATATCCATACCCACCATGGCCGGAATCAAGCGCAAATCCGCAGGAGGCAGTGCGCCTGAGGTAAAGGACAAGAGCAAGAAGGTCAAAGTTGATAAGTCGGCGTCAAAGACCAAATTGAAGCACGAGGTCAAGCCAGTCAAGCCAGTCAAGAAGGCAAAGAAGGCCAAGGAAGAGAGCTCCAGCGAACTCGAGGAGTCCGACACCAGCGAACAGGACAATGGCTTCTACGGCTTTTCTGCCGCCGACGGCGAGGATGTGCAGATGAGCGATGCGGAAAGCAATGAAGAAGCTGAAGAAACCAATGGCAAGACACAGAAGCCTAAGAACGAAAGCGATGGCTCCAAAAAGCCCAAGGGCGATGGTGTGGAATCTAAACTAGCAGGATTGAATGGTAAGACTCGGGTTCTTCTACAATTGATGCCTCTGGTTAACTGTAATTCCAGTAAACAACTCACGGGAAGCGCATGCGAAACAAAAAGCCCTAGCCAAAGAACGCAAGGCCGCGAAGCCCAATGCGGACATCATTGAGCGCTCCAAGAAACTTTGGGAGAAACTTAGGCTCAAGTCGCATGTTGATAAGGACGAGAGGAAGGAACTCGTCAAGGAGCTGTTTGACATCATCACTGGCCGGGTCAAAGACTTCGTCTTCAAGCACGATTCTGTGCGTGTCATTCAGACTGCTATCAAGTACTCAACTATGGAGCAAAGGAGAATGATTGCTCGCGAACTGAAGGGAGAGTTCAAGGTTCTGGCCGAGGGCAAATACTCCAAGTTTTTGATTGCCAAGTTGGTAGAGAAAGGGTGAGTCTACCAGTCATGTTCTAGGCAATAGCCATGCTAATATCTCAAAGCGACCCTGAGATTCGTGACCTCATTATCACCGAGTTTTACAGCCACGTCAAGCGCATGATCAACCATCCCGAGGCCGCATGGATAGTCGACGATATCTACCGAGCTGTCGCTACCCCCGAGCAGAAGAACCGCCTACTTCGAGAGTGGTATGGACCTGAGTTTTCTATCAAGGGTCTCGGAGCTCAAGGCACAGATAGCGCAGAGCTCTCAGCCATCATAAAGGAGTCCCCTGAAAAGAAGAAGCCAATCATGGACTACTTGGAGAACCAAATCAACTCGCTCATTCAAAAGAAGCTGACTGGATTTACCATGCTGCACGATGCTATGCTGCAGTACTTCCTAGTCTGCGAACCCGGCACCGAGCAAGCAAATGATTTCCTTGAGCACCTCAAGCCTGATCCGACATTGAAGGAAGGCGAGGAGGCCGATAACGTGGATCTTTTGAAAAACCTTGCGTTCACCAAATCAGGCTCAAGACTCATGTCACTCTGCTTCGCGTACGGCACTGCAAAAGACCGCAAGTTGTTCTTGCGACCATACAAAGACACTGTTGAGATAATGGCTTACGATCAGCATGCTCACCATGTTCTCCTTGCCGCATTGGCTGTCACAGATGACACCAAAATCTCTGCGAAATCAGTCTTCAGCGAACTCCTCCCGAACAACGATTCCCTTCCTGAAAAGGTGCTCAACCTTGTGAACGATGCTCGTGCACGTACAGTTCTTTTATACCCATTCGCAGCTGATGCCAAATGGCTGTTGGATGACAACACTCGAGACCGATTGGCTGAGATATACGCCATTCGTCAGACAACATCGAAGAAGGACCCGAATGTCCGTCTGCAAGAAATTGCAAAGAACATTGAACCGCAGCTGCTAACAGCAGTTACTGCACGAGCCGCGGACTTTGCCTCATTTGCGTTCGGCTTGCAATTCATGGGCGAGGTCCTTGTTGGAGCACCTGAGGTTGAGCCAGCTAAGCGCAAGGAGGCCTTGACAGAAGTCGCACGCCTTTCTCAGTCGATATTGGACTCTTCTCTCCCTGCTTCAGCTGGCGACAACAAGGCCACCAGTCATGGCAAGAACATGCTCAAGATGCTTGTACAAGGCGGCAAATTCGACACAGTCGCGAAGAAGGTTGTTCCTGTTGAACCTGCTCTTGGTTTTGCAGATTTGCTTTGGCCCCAGATCAAGGACAAGATTGTTGACTGGGCGACTGGCCAAGGGTCGTTTGTTGTTGTGTCGATGACCGAAGCTGAAGGCTTTGCAAAGAAGGATGAGGTGTTGAAAGCATTGAAGAAGGAGAAGAAGGCATTGGAGGCTGCTGCCAACCCTACGGGCAGCAAAAATGAGGAGCCGAAGGGCAAAAAGCAGAAAAAGGGAGATAAGTCGGAATCTGTGCCTCGGGGAAATGCGGGCACAAGAATCTTGCTCGAAAAGTTGTAAAGCGGCCGACTAGTAGAATATGTTTGTCTAAACACATGTCATGATACCCATCTGAGGCTTCTTCTGTCCATCTTTTGGGTCCAAAATCAACTAAGTTTTTTTTGGTTCACGTGAAACCACATTGTGATAATGCACATGTAAGATACTCTAATATAGGCTGCAATCATCCTAATCGGGTAAAGCATCCGTACCTATATGCAGACACGTTGAGGCGAGAGCCGTTTGCTAATTTATTTACAAGAAACCTTGCACTCGCTCTTTTGTACCGACATAGTTTGGTTATTTCTCCCGTGCTTTCCTCAAATCTTCACCGCAATCGAAATATAGCTGTCAAACCAGCAAGTATCACGAAATAATACCGTGTTTGGTCTCACGCACCCCACATATGAGATAGTGGTATTACGATTCTTGAATTACTCCTAGCCCACTATCACCGCAATGCCACCAGAATTCGCCATCGACGAGTCATCTCTTCCGTCCGTCTTCCAAGCCCAATGGCAATCCAACCCTGATCCAACAGCGCTTCCCTTTCCACGTGACAACCCACCTTTCCCCCTCACCGCAGTCGACTGGCACCAGCTCTACCTTACGGACGCAGAATTCACACCTCACTCATGGTCCAACCTACACGAACTCATCTCTGCAAATCACCTCGAAGAGCTCAAACGCTGGCCCAGCTCCCTCAAAGCATATCTCGCGTGGACGGCGCACACCAAAGCAAAATATGGCACTATAATGGCATACCTACTCGACCAACGTCTCCACTGGCAGCCCATTGAAGATGACACGGGCGCACTGCGCTTCAATGTCGCCAACCCCGTCCCTTTTGCCGACACAGCAGATTTCAAGATCCTCCGAAACGACTGGACATATGCGTTTGAAGATGGCATCACGCATATCGTCGTGTGGCTCAAGCAGCGGCTCCCAGTTGACGAAGAGGGTGCGCTAAGTACCGAGGGCAAGGAAATGGTGGATGCGTTTGTGGATAAGGAGTTTAGGGCCAAAGCGGGGGAGGAAGTAAAGGGCGATAAGGTGATTTGGTTTAAGAATACGACGAATTTGCAGAGTGTGAGGAGTTTGGAGCATGTGCATATTTTGGTGAGGGGTGTGGAGGCGAGGGTGTTGGGGGGGTGGATGAGGTGAGGATGGGAAAGATAGTGGGGGGTTGAGGGAGGGTTGGTGTGGTGGTATCCGCGCATTGCATTGCGGTATAGAGTTGGTCTCTATGGGCTTGAAATCTTTTGCGTTGATTAGAGCATTCCAGCTATCATCGCATCTATCCTAAATCACTATATGCTAGTGGTTCTTTATCTGCGTAATGCTTTCAATGCTTTCTGTAAAATTCTTTCTTCGAATATCTTTACGGGCTTTGCTTTCGTTGATTTTTGTCCAGACTTCTTTCGAGATCCTTTTGGATTATCATTCAGGATAGCTTAAGATAGTAACTAAAATGTCTCTTCAAACATAACTGCTTACATATACTCAACCATGTCGCATGTGCTATCTTGGGCGGACGCCCAAGCGTGCTAGGATGCATCGTGTAATCAGACACTTTCTCTTCCGGAATCTTACATTGCCTCAAGTCTTGCTAATTGTATCACGCCCAGAATATAGTACCACCGCAATGATGTAGTTGGCACCACTCACTTCGGTTCCAGACTCAACTGGCCTGGGAGCCCTTCATCTTGGTAGATGATTTGCTCGAGAGGTGCCGAAGCTTTGATGTTACTGTAGACGGCGAGGGTATATGAAGAACAAACGGAACAGGTGGCCTGGATAGAGCTGACTGTGGGACCTACGAGAGGTCTACCAAGAATGGATGCAGTCATGGATATTTTGCAGTCCCAAAAAGGAAGTCTATATCCTATATTACCTCAATTTGAAGCTGTAGAAACCGTTACACGTCGAATCTAACAGTCGGACCTTTAGGAGAATACAATATTGTAGTTAAATGAGCTGACAATCTAGATATTTGTAAAGATATGTACATAGTTCATGGGCTCGTGTTGGGTAACAGGTGTATGAAAAGTGTTAGGGCTACAGTGAGAGTCTTCATGTGGCATCAGTAGAGTCTACGTCTAAGAATGACGTTAAGCTTGAACGAACAAACAAATGAACGACCGCCTACCAAAGCAGCAGTGGACAAACCCACAACAAACGCTCTATGGCTTGGCAGCTTGGTGCTACTACCTTTCCTCTAGATTGCAAATATTGTCTCTCTCACCCGATGCCTTGATTCTTCTCATCCTTCGGCAGTCACTTAGTTCGCCAAATAATCTGCTCTTGTGGATCGCTGCACCCTACCATCAAACCGCAATGATTGTTTTAGCCTGTCTCATTTCGGCGCCTTCATCCCTGTCACAAGTCAGCACTCACGACAAACCAAATCGCATACTCATGGGCCGCCGAAAAACTGAAAAAAGGGGACGAGGAATTCACGGAGCAATTCTCCAAGATTCTGCTTGGCCTAAACAAAGATGAACCAGTATCCAAGTCCGTCTCGGACACTTCGCGTTGATGCTAACTACCACTAATAGAGGGAACCTTCGATGCTCTACACAAACATCTGCCCTTCAGTTGGTTTAAATACGAATACTACGACACAGTCAGTCCTTTTGGAGATTCTCAGCAATTTCAGTATCACTCCCTCTGGACCTTTGATATCCAAAATAATATTTTGCGTTACACGAGTGCGGACCATTGTAGTCAAATACAACTGGGTCTTCTCTGAGAGCGTGCTGTGACATTAGCTGATATGAAACTAACCGAAGGGCCTATTCCTGTGCCTGTGGAGCCTACATTCGACTCAGAGACGCCTTGTTGGAAACCACATATAGGTGTCGACGACACAACGCATGCATTTCTTCATCGACTACTCCGAGATTTCCATTACAGATGGAGGCATATCCTTCGGAATAATTACGATTTCAAAACTTTGAGAGCACTTTCTCGAGCTATAATTCCAATTTCGACGCTTGATTTTGAGGTCCACGAGAACACGGGCGGTCATCGCCGGCTAGGCGTACATGTATGGATCACAGAGTCACCCGCCTGAAAGCTGTTTGAATCTGATTTGGTGCGTGTTGGAACCGTCTGGGTTGTCCTTTGCCAAGATATACAGGATGGACTTTCAAAAGCACAGCAGCACGTAGCATCACTTGGCATTGATACGACCGAGAGTGCTGGCGTGACAACGTCAAGCGAAGCGCGTGTAAATTACATGATCCTATCAGTCAAGCATGTTATGCTCTGTCACGCTACCGAGCGAGCTTCACTCAAGTACACTGCTCCAGAGCCGCTCTTCAATGGCGATTATGGCACCGGGCCTCCCTCAGACCTGGCACTGAATTATCTCATCTGAGCGACCGCCTCCCCCAGGCCTTCCATCTCGACAGCCACACAGTCCCTACCCATTGAGATTCAAGACATGATACTGGGGTACTCATCCATAGGCACAGCAGTAGCCGCTAAACTTGGCTGTATGCTTGGCTTGGAATCTCCGTTCTCATGGAGAGATGGCCCGTTAAAGGTTATATTGGAGGAAAGATTCACAGTTCGGCCTCGGGGATGCCTTGTTGAGACTGAGGTCTTGTTCGATGAGCAAAAAAGTGGTGTAGTCTATATAGCACGAGCAGGACAAAGTCGCCAGATAGACGAGATTTTGTATGGGTGTAGGAAATCGATGGAGAATACGATAATATTCAAAGTGAGATTATTGCGACTGGGGCGATCCCGTCAGAATGGTTGATTTCTTAACGCGCGCCAGGAGGTTAATGACAAATTTAATCTCAAGAACCATTACGTAGGGTCGTTAGTACTTGGACATTAGCTCCTGTAGTATCTAGAAAATTTTCACTCTTGACAAACTAAATCGCATGCGAAGCATCTATGAATCATGTCAGGGTGAAGACTAGCCTCGATTTCAATGAACACTATGAGACTATCTCGTATGGTGATTGATCATGGAAGTCAGATCGGATTTCGAACCTAGCTATGCGAAAGCCAGGATATGCAATGCTTGAAGCACTTCCATTAACTAACCTTCCAGGCTCCAAACCGCCGCCTGCTACTCACTGGCTGACCTTAATCTGAACCACCAATTTTTTATGATGCCTCAATAACTGCTCTTGCTATAAAATCTCAAGGCGACAATATTGAAGCTAATTTCGGGTGCCGCCATCATACGACTATCTCGTACTCTGCATTACGCTCATCTTTTTTCATGCTGATGGTCGTCTAATTTAATTTCGCTTCTCTAGAAGCTGAAAGGCACTTTCTTGTAACCATGGCAAGGCATAAAGTCTTCAACTCGCTATGGAAATGATGACTACTTGCATCTAGGTTCATGTGAGTTGCTGCGGTCAATAACCTTGTTTCGTGACTTCAACATGCAGTATCGGAATCGCACCACAAGCCAATAGAGCGAAACCAAAAGCAGGCTGTCAACGCAGCGAGGAGGGTACGATGGTTTGCCCACTCAGCTACTAACTGCATAGGTCGTTCAGTCCAGGACGTTTTAATGACAATGCGACGGCAGTGCGACAAGGCAGTGTGCTGCCACGACGGTGATGATCTTACTTATCCGATTGCTCGTCCCCATCTCCTCATCCCTTTTCGTCGTTGACCAACAAGCGAGCAAGCCGCATATTCAATACACCAGCTCTGAACGGTCAACCTCGATTGTGGGAGTGAGCCGAGAATTTTTCGTATCAATATAGCCAGGGAAGCGTCTTGTCATCCTAACTACTCGGTCCTGAAGTGATCAATCAGATACATTGTCAACAAATTGATCTTGCAGTAGTGTGTCCTCAGCAGCGAGCTACTCTAAATTCGATGTACGTGCGAAGCAAAGAGCCCTCTGTGTTGATGCTGTATGCGCTGTATTAGTGGCCTAGTAGCGATGACTTATGTGATACGTGAACATAGCTACCACGAGCATACATATCGTGGATCTGTGATACCTTCCGAGTGTGCCGGACCTCGAGCCGCACCTTGACCGCTACATACGGTTGATTCACCGCTCAGCTCCAGTCCAAGATGATAAGATGAACAACGTCATTGTCAGCAATAGTTTTCTTATCATTTACCCACAAATTACCCGTGTTCGAACAAACAGCCGTTTTCATAGTATGCTAGCTTCGCATACAAGTTGTTCACTTTGTTCGGCCTACAACTCTCTTCCTACTCTACAAATGTTTCACAGCTGCCTTCTCCAACTATCTTAACCCCTGGCATCTTCACTACAGACGAAGGCTGCTGCTTCTCAGCGGGGTCCAGCGGAAGATAGATTCTGATCTAGGGCCATGCCCAGAACATAGTACCACCGCAATGATGCCGTTGGCACCACTCGCTTCGGTTCCAGTACTCTCCACTGGTCTGGGCAACCCCGGAACCCTTCGCAAAATAGGTGAGCCCCTTGCATAACGGCTGCACAATCTGGAACTATATAACGCGGGTTGGAGGCACTGTTTTCTGTACAAGTTGCACTCTTCATTACTCTTATTGGACAAATACCATGAAGTACTGCGCGATAATTGGTGCGCTTTCTGCTTGCATCTCCGCGATCAGCAACATCCTCGTAAACCCTGTACGGCATTCTTGGGAAAAGCTAAAGTACTGAACAAATTTTTCGCTGACAAACGCATTAGGAACTTCTGAAAGGAGATATTTCGCGCGATAACTTATGGGCGGGTTCTCAACAATTGCAATCCTTCGCCTATGCTACGAACGAAAGGAATCGAATGATTTCTCGTCCTGGACACGAAGAGACAGTTAGGTGGATAAAAGAAAGACTTGAGGCTCTGAACAACTATTACGACGTCTCTCTCCAGCCCGTCTGGGCCATTGTTCAATTTACTGAGGCTGTCAATGCTTTTTTGATTGACGGCAGTGAGATACCAAAGTCCTCATACTCCCTCTTCGAATTTTCTCCGAGCGGAAAAGTAACTGCGCCATTGATGATTGTTGATGGCGGATGTAATAAGGTAAGTTTTCTAATCTATAGTGTAATGTCTGACTTGTTACTAAATTGCAGCAATGTAGACTGATTATCCAGCAGACTTAGCTGGAAAGATCGCCATCATCGCCCGTGGAACTTGCGATTATGGTATCAAATCAGCACTTGCTGGCTCTGTAGGCGCCTCTGGGGCTATTTTGTATAATATCAATGATGATGGCCCGGTGGAAGGAACGCTTCTTCCTCCCCCACGACCTCAGGGTCCCTACGTCCCCACGCTCAATATCATCAAGAGTGTTTCTGATCCTATTGTTGCAGCTCTCAAGCGCGGAGAAAACATCACTGCTAGTTTTGATATCTTGACATGTAAGTGCTGATTAGAATTGAAAATGATCTAGTCAATTGGCAAATTGATCCGTAGATGTGCCAAAGGACGAGACCCGCACGATATCGGGGAGCATAGTTCAGCACATTGCGAATCAGTTTTCCAACGATGTTGATCTATTCGCAACTCTTGTCCTTGTGTCGCATTGCAAACAAATTAGGCTTATGCTAAGATTTTATAGACATTCGTAACGTTACCACATCCAATGTCTTTGCGACTACTAAGTCTGGCGACCAAAACAACAAGCTCATTCTCGGTGCTCATACCGATTCCGTTATTGCTGGTCCGGGTGTCAACGATGATGGCAGTGGCATCAATGCCCTCCTTGAAGTCGCAAGAGCACTTTCAGGATATACAATCAACAATGCTGTAACATTTGCGTTCTGGACTGCTGAGGAACTATACCAGCATCCGGGTTCGTCGCATTTTCTTCAGACCCTTTCTGTAGCAGAGAAAGCTAAGATTCGCGCTTATTTGAACTTTGATATGGTATGTTGCCTGCCTTAAGAATAATTAATATCTCGCCAAAAAAACTTATCCTTACATGTTACATTTAGATTGCTTCCCCCAACTACGTCAATGCTATCTACGACGGCGACGGTAAGGCTTTTGGCACCGCCGGTCCCTCTGGTTCAGCCGAATTAAAAGCATTCTTCCAAAACTACTTTCAGACTGCCGGTCAGAATTATACTGCAACTCAATTTGACGGCCGCTCTGATTACGAGGCTTTTCTTGACGAGGGAATTCCAGTTGGCGGGACCTTCACTGGCGCAGAAGATAATAAGACTGCTGAAGAAGTTCTTATGTTTGGTGGAGAGGCTGGCATTCCGTACGACTCCTGTTACCACAAAGCGTGCGATACCGTTAGCAACCTCAACATGGATGCTTTTGTGCTGCATACTAGGGGTATTGCTGAGGCAGTTGCTACGTATGCAAATTCTTGGGTGGGGTTCCCAAAGAGAGAGGTTGCAAGTACTGCTACGAAGAACATAGCTAGGGCTAGAAGAAGCAGTGAAGGGCATGAACACGTTGGCGGCGGCTGCGCACACAGTTACTCGTGGATATGATCGATAGCTGGATGTGATAGGTGCAATCAGATAAATTTGTCAGAGGTATACCCTAACCTCAGTTCTTTCTTATTTGCAGTTGTAGATATCATGTTTTTCTCTTTTAAATGCTTCTTTTTGGAAAATGGCATTTCGAGGATAATGTGTTTATAGTAAAAAGAAGCGAAAATATACTGCCTCCGTTTCTCTGTCATCTATCCGGGCGCAGGGTAATTATAGCGGCCATGCTTAAATATCTCGTTGTACTACTGTGATGGATTGGACGCTGCTACCGTACCTATAGGGGAGGCACCTAAGACAACTGTACCGAGTACTAACTAGTTTCTACAAGCATGTATACCAATATTCTAATTTTCTTCATCTCACACTCACCCGACTAGAGACACATATATACCACGCATTGTTATCTGTGTCTTATTTCCAAAGAAAGCGTCGAGAAGAAAACTGTAAAATTCCCTCCTAGTAGAATTGAAAAATATGTGTGTAACAAAATGATGGCCACTATCCTGGATGCCAGATACACACGAGTCATCTATAGATCTATACTGCAAATCCAGACACTGCCGGACCCAACACCAACACCAACCATAGTCCCACAAACGGCCGAACGTGACGGTCGGTACTCCGATGGCACCCATAGCATGTTTCTCCCATCATGCTGAATCCATATGCCGTCTGAACTAAAGCCAGTCCCCAGATCTGTCGAGCGGCGCGTCGGCCCTGGGAAATCCATCGCGCTAGGCGACGACGTCTCTAACGTCTGAATGTTGATGGTGCCTGTTTCAGTAACAAGCCGAGCACCAGTGGCATCAAAGGAAAGTTCGAAGATGGGGTTGTCAACGGTGATTGTCTCCAGACACGTGCCGCTGCTGACGTCCCACAACCTTATGGTCCGGTCGCTAGACGACGACGCCAACCGGGGTTTTGAGTCATGGGAGAAGGCCACAGAGGTAACGGTGCTATTATGACCCTCTAGAGTGTGCAGGCATGCACCACTGTTCGTATCCCATACCTTGATAGTGCTATCACTGGATGCCGAAGCTAGCCATGTCTCATCAGGTGAGAAAGCCACGGATCTCACAGTGCCGCTGTGGCCCTCGAGTTTCTGCAGACCCGTGTTGTTTGCATCCCACACTTTGACGGTTTTGTCGCCAGACGCTGATGCCAGCCACTTCGAATCGTGCGAGATGGCGATGGACTTAACAGTACTACTATGGCCCTCGAACGTCTGTAAGCACGTGCCATTTGGATCCCATACCTTGACAGTCCCATCTCCAGACGCTGATACTATCCGCGTTGAGTCATGTGAAAAGGCCACGGAGTTTACCCAATCGCTGTGTCCCTTGAGGGTCTGCATACACGTACCGCTACCCGTGTTCCATACCTTAATCCTGTGATCTTCTGACCCGGAAACTAGCCGCGACGAGTCATGAGAGAAAGCTACAGACCTGACAGTAAGACGATGGCCGCTGAGTGTCTTCAAACACGTGCCGCTGCTTACATCCCATATCCTAATGGTGGCATCGAAGGAGGCTGACGCTAGCTGCGCCGAGTTGTGCGAGAAAGCCACGGACCTAACGTTACCACTATGACCCCTAAGCGTCTGTAGACATGTGCCAGTACTTGTATCCCACAACTTGATGGTTCTGTCACCCGAAGCTGATGCAAGCCGTTTTGAGTTGTGCGAGAAGGCCACGGAGTTCACCCAATCACTGTGGCCCTCTAGTGTCTGTAGGCACAGGCCGCTATTTCTTGTATCCCACAACTTGATAGTACTGTCTTCCGATGCTGACGCCAGCCGCGTTGAGTCATGCGAGAAGATTATTGAGGTAACATAATCCTCATGACCCTCAAACGTCTGCAGGCACTCGCCACTGCTCACGTCCCACACCTTCACAGTCCTATCTTCAGATCCTGATGCTATTCGTGTTGAGTCGTGCGAGAAGGCCACAGAGGTGACATCACTGCCATGGTTCTCGAGCGTTTGCAGACACGCGCTCCATCCCTCGCTCAGTACCGGCCTAATCTTGATCGCGCCTGGCTTTTCTTGCTCAAACAGTTGCCTGATCAAACTGCCCGTTGGGCTGAAGAGGATTGCGGATGCATAAGTCTGAAGAGGGTAACCCTCAATCGCTCCCCTATGGTACATGATGAATCTGCGCGCGTCTTCAACGATCTGACGAAGCTCTTCTTGGTTGCCCATTCCCTTCCAACATTAGTATAGTCACGTCACCACACGATCTAGACGACCTACCTGCACTAAAGACCACAGTTTTGTCATCGACACGACGCCTCTCCCTACACCTCTGCATAGGCTAAGCCCTTCTAGCCAATAGAGGTACTTCTCTCTTAGAAACTCGCCGACTCGGTCTGCAACTTGTAAAGATTCCGGCTTCGAGTCATACAGATGGTCAATCCAATAGACGCATGAGTATCGCGACTCTGCGAGCGGATCTGGGTCATTAGTTGTGACGTCCTCGATGGGATATCCTGGCGACTCTAAACTGTACATATCCTTGCCCAATGTTCTGTCTAGAATGGACAGCGACCTTGAAAATATGTTCTGATGGACGTCTTCGATCGTATCTATAAAGACTTTGCTATTGAACGCCTTTGCGAACAGAAAGTCCTTTGCGGACTGATGCACAAAGTAGACTGTGTCTTCTCGCAATGTGAGAAAAGATCCACAGTACCCGACAATCTGCTGCCTCGACTCTAGGTCGTTTATGTCTTCAAGCTGCTCCACTAGCGCAAACAATTCGGAGATCGTGACAGGGCGATATAGGATAGCAACAGAAGCTAGTGCATGCAGGCAGATCTCAGCGGAGTCTGATTCGCTTATCTGGTCCATCATTCGCCCATACAAAGAATCCAGTGTAGGCGGGAATACTGAAGCTAGCTTCTTTAGCACACTCCACTTTGGTGTCTTCCTCAGGTCCTGGCACACCAACGCCACCCAGAGGAAGGTATCGCCGGCGTTCGACCTCAAGTGCTGCAGTACAGCGTCGCGAATATCTGCCTTGTACTGCTTTTCCCGCGCCAGCTGATCCACCTTGCGTTGTATAAAGAGGTCAACTGCCGCTGAAACCGACTCCGCGTTTAGCTCAAGGCTCAATGTCGCTTGGTGTCCTACGTGCTGCTCCAGCTGCTCCTCAATTTCTGGCCAGTTACGGCTCGAAACTATCCATTTCACCCGAGGAGAGATAGATGAATGTCTGGCGATAAACTCTAGGAGGTTGGATCGATCAGTGATGCATTCGTCTAGCGCATCGATAATCAAATACGTTGGGCGCAAGTGTGGGTCATGGAGTGTATCTTCGAGGATCTCTGACAAAACCACCCAAGCATTTGCGTCTTCAAAGGACGACTTGCCAGCAGTCTCGTACTTCTTGAGAACGTGCGACATAAGAGATGGTTGTTGAGTAACGAGCATGTATAGTAGGCCTCGTAGCACAGCTCTGGCACTATTGATGCGTGGGTCAGCCGCTTGACAAAAGAAATACGCTAGAAGAGTGCTTTGGGGAGCGAAGGTCTGCTGCAGTTCGTTGATGATGCCGCAGAGTAACATCGTCTTCCCTTTGCCAGGATCTCCCTTTATCCATAGCAGCTGAGTGTGCGGGTTTTGGGTGTGCCGGTGGCGTTGCCATTGCTGGAAAGTTGTGTTATTGAGAACCCAACGGTAGGAGTCTGCTAGTAGTCCGCCCTTTGTATCCTCAATTCGTTTCTTATCGTCATAAGGGTCACTAGAAAGCAAGTCGCGGACGCAGTCCTTCAACTTTCGTATCTCATAATGCAGCCGTCTGAACGCTTCCTTTTCTCCCTCGCCATATACAGGTGCGATATCTACGTCACAGATACCCGACAATGAGTATGCCATATCTTCTTCTAGTTTGGTCTTTCTGTGACCTCTCCAACGCAGGCGCTCTTCGATATCGAACTGGGCAAGTGTGCCTTGAAGCACTTGGGGTGGGATACCAGTAATCTTGCTGATCAATGGCGTTAGCGACGTCTTATCACCAAGCATCTCCCCCTCTCGAGTAAAAAACTCTACTTTGCTAGGTGCAAGAAGCTCTTGAAGCGTCCACCCACGTGTGAACCAACGACTTGACCTAAAAGCAGGTTCCCAGGGCTGGGCAAACATCTCGTCTGATCTTTGCTCATTCGCCAACACGTCGGGTAGGTACACGTAGCACTTAGTCGCATTTTGGTACCAGCGAAACATAGACCTAATTGCTATAGAGAGCTCATTCTGGTCTGTCTTGTCGATGCAGCATGTGTCAACCCAGAAGTACTGTAACTTGTCTTTCCGTGCCTGGTCTCCGCAGAAGCGAATCTTTTCATAGCCAAGCTTATGCTCGCCATCAGCCTTTACAATGTCAGTAAAGGTCACCTCCTCTGTGTCCGCCCCCCAGGTATGTGAGAGTATCGCATAAGGTGGTATCTTGTCGTCATCGAAGCTGGTAATCGTAAGGCCACCATCTTCTCCGTACTCTAGAAGACGCATCGGCTCGTGTAAGAATGTAGTGGGCGCGCGATAGCAACGAGACGTGATCAGCTCCGCGTGGTAGCCTAGTACTCTACGACGATGGTACGGTGGCCTGATCGTGCCGTGCGCTGTACTTAGATGCCGGTGTAAGAGAATGGTAGTGAATAATCGCGTGACAATAGTTGTTTTGATAGTAGAACAGCGCTCTGAGAAACCCAAGCTGACATGAATGCGCCGTGTCGTTTTTCTGTTGTAGGAGCGGCATTAGGCGTGCCAACAGCTGATGCGCGCCCATGTGACCTTGTCTGCAGGATCGCAGGACAGAAGCGAGGACTCCACATCGAATATCCGCTCCAGCCGCCTTATGCTATTGTGGAAGTTAGTGTAACCACACACTACCCCACATGGGTAGGAAACATAGTTTGGTCATTTCAGTAAGTAGGTGCCAACTACACAATTGAATGACCTGAACACCTACATATCATACATAGCTCTTCGACTTAGACTTGTCACTACCATTTATCCGGATATCACTTCAAGTAATGCTCATTAATAAGCCTATATACTGCATTTTGCGCGTGTGACGGGCCGTGCATATCAAGTTGTGCTCAATAAGCTGAGGTAACTAAGGCGCCCACTTTCTGAGGATAAATTTGTCATTTTTTTTCCAAACCAATCATTTCCTTCCGAATCAGTGGTGTCCTCCATTTCTTCTTTTGGCGACGAAAGACATAATATACACTCTATTCCCTCATTATCTGTTTCAACTGGTATATTATAAACTGGTGCGACGCAACATGAATTGGCCTAAAATCACCCATGACGCTTCGTTCAAAGAGTACGACTCTTTGATTGTTGGTGCAGGCTTCGGTAGTGTATACTAGCTTAAGATGCTCCGCGATGCTGGCTACAGTGTCAAGCTTGTGAAACACGGATCAGATTACTGAGGTATTTGGTACTGGAACTGGTATACCTGTGCAAGCGTCGATAGTGCCGTTCCCCACTATGAATTCTCCTATTCAGTGTTATAGAAAGAATGGACATGAAGCAACGTTTTCCAGGCAGTGAGGAGCTCCGCGCCTACTTCCAACACGTGGCCGAGGTGTGGGTTCTGAGGAAGGATACGGAGTTCAATAGCTTTGTGTCGTCAGCAGCTTGGGGTGAAGATGATGTAAAATGGACTGTGAAGACTAATACCGGGGCGACTTACAAGGTGGAGTTCCTACTGCTGAGCACCGGCTTTGTAGTGAAGCGGTATGTTTCCAGCTAAAAAGGAATAGTGTCTTTCAAAGGTTGGATTGCGTAGCTGTCTCTATGAAGCCTACTCAACACTGGTTAGGAACCTTCTTATACCCGTCAGATTGGCCTCACGAAGAGCCTGACTTTCGGGGCAAAAATGTGGCTGTTGTTGCCACTGGTATCCAATTGGCCCAAGAGCTAAGCAAGGTTGCGGCCCATCTTACTGTGTTTCAGCGGACGTTGAATATGTCGTTACCAATGGGGCAAGTGAACTACGAGCTTCCCCAACAAGCAATTCCCAAGCCCGATTGTCCGAAGCTCTTTGCTGAATGGCCAGATAGCTTCTCAGGTTTCTCTTCCAATTTCCTTCCACGCTCAACCTTTGATGATAGACCAGAACAACGACTAAAGACATATGAGGAATTATGGAAACAAGGGGACTTCAAGTTCTGGCTTGCGACATACAATGATATGCTTTTCACCCAAGAAGGCCACTGTGAAGCATTCAACTTCTGGCGCGACAAGACATCAGCTAAGATCAGTGAACCCAAGGTTGTGGACATTCTTGCACCCATGGAACAACCGTACGCTTTTGGATGTAAACGCATCTCACTATATAGATAGCACCTATTCACGTAACAAAAAACAGATTCTTTACCTGCCCAACAACCCAGAAAGTTAGCCTAGATACGAGCTCGAAAATCAGCTCAAAAACTAACTAAAAAAACCAGCTCAAACATAAGCCCATCAGCCATCTAAAAATGAGCAAAAAAGACAGCCTTCCCCTAGACCAGCCAAATCAACCAAAGAACAAGATAGAGGAAGAATTAAAGATTTCACTCTCCGTAAGAACGGCTAGAAGCGGACGGGAGTGCAGCTCAGGTAATAGGCCGGTGGAGTAAATGGAGCTCAAGCTGGAACCCCTTCAGTACTGCCAGCCGGGCTTTTGAAACCTACCCATCTTATATATGATGTTATTTCAGTCGATAGCTAGAAGCTAACTATTGGCAAGCAATTCAAGCAAGGACTGTATGCTGAACTTGCTTGATTGTTGCTGGATATGGCTCATAGAACTGCCCATACTCGTTCCATGTTTCCGTCGCAGTACCCGGGTTGGGGTCGAAAATAGAATTTATCGACACTGGCCTCCACTGTCTGACCGTGCAGTTTGTTTCCAGGAATCTGGTATCCATCTGCGTCTGTCATCTCATTCCCATCCACAAGAGATAGTACTACGCTTACCACAATTGAGACTGGTGTTAAAACCTTATGCGGTAATGCGCTGCGTACCTCTGACGGTAATATTGGTGTTAAAACAGCTCCAGTGCAGATAGCATTGACTCTAATCTTATCGACAATCATAAGTTGAGCGATTGACCGCATGGAGACGATTGTGTCATCTTGAATTCTTTAGATAACCATGAAGACCACAATAAGAAATGGAAAAATGGACGTACATTTTGTTGCTGAATATAACTCAGACAAAGGGAGAGGGTACACCGCCGCGGCACTCGTTGTAAAGATAAGATATGCATCTCAAAGATTTTGTAGTTTGAATTAAGGATTGGCCAAATAGGTATTATAACACGAAGAGGTGAGATTCACATCAAGGTCGGCAGTGTCTAATTTTGGTGGTGGCTCAATACTATCTGGATCGATACTACTAATCGTTTGATGGAAGTTCAATCAATTCCCTTTACCAGCATTGGTAAAGACAAAGTTAATATAGCGTTGAGCTATGTATATTTCCCGAAAGACTGAGGCAAATTGATCGTAATCTGAAACATTAACTTGGCGGAAATTGGTAGCATCCTTTACTTTAGAGGCAAGACTTTCAAATGCTTAAGAATCAAGGTCTATTATATAAACATGCCACCCTTGGCGTTGAACCAGTGCTGCTACGACTGCGAATCCAATTCCTAAGGCTTCACAAAGAAAGGGTCAGTGAGGACCACATTGTAGATAAAAATTGGAAATCAATAACAGATTGCGATTTTCGTGACATACCACCGCCTGTGATCAAAGCAACTTGAAATTTAGACATGATAATGAACGATGAAACTGCTGATCCACCGTAGCTGAATGAGTTTGGAACGACTCGCCCAGGGCTATTGAAAGTAATGAAAACATTGCCGGCTAAGATAAATCTCTCGAGTAAGTTGAAGGGAAGGCTGTAGAGCCAAAGCACGGATACTTTGTACTATGTATACATCGGCTGGATTCGTTTTGATTGTTCCGTTGCATCCATGAACCTTACACTGCCCCTGCAGCTCGGCAATTGCGAAGGTTCTCGTCCGATAGTTTATATGTCACTTACGCCGCTATAAACTCATGTGGCTGAAAATATCGGGATTGGCATGATAGATGCTTTTTTCACAAAAGAAAATGACTAATTATACTTATCTGCTGCAAGTATAGATAATACACAGGATCGCTTGCGTACATAGTGCATATGGTCCATGCATGAAGATGGCCACCCGATGGACCAACCCACTAAAATAAGTGCTGCTAGGTCAGCTGGTGTAGTTACAAGCCACTTATTGAAATCGGCCACCTCTTGGCAACTTGATATGGATGTGTTGACACATTCATGATTACACCTCAATACATATGTTTTTTGAGTTCTAGCTCCTTTTCCTGCTACCTTGTCATTGCTAGAAGGGGCTGAGCTCAATGAACGAAATGCGCAGGGTAAACACTAGGTGTGACAGGGTTCTAGATCTGCGTGCATATCGGAGAAATAACTATCTACGTGGAGTGAATCTTAGTACAGACTCTGGAAACTATGAAGAAGCACAACTTACACCATAAACTTGATCTGGGCTAGCATTTGATGTGGGTAAAAGTTCAACTACCACTTACTTACTGTGTGGTCGTTTGTTCTCGACCATAGCGCGGGGAACCTTACGAGAAGCGGGGTCGAGAAGCTGCTACGCTTGACCATAGTTGGCAGCACGAGAGTTTAAAGGCAACCGGATATCATACCCAACTCAACTGCAGCAAAACTTCCGGAATAATATCGAATATAGCACCGCGAACCGAATCACAAAAGGATCAAGGCGGACTTCTCAGGATGGGGTTCAAAGATGGTGAAAAACTTCGATTTGATAACAGAATAGTTATCATTACTAGTGCTGAAGGAGGTATGGGCTGAGAGCATGCGAAGTTGTTTGGTCGCATTGGTGCCAATGTCATTGTCAATGAACTTTTCGAAGAGCCCACAAAGGAGACTGTGGTCCTCATAACGGAAGCTGGAGGGAATGCAATTGCGGCTTTTGGATCTGTCGCTGACCGCAAAACATGCGAGGCCATTGTCACGACTGCCATCAAGCAATACAGACGTGTCGATGTGCTCATCAAAAATGCCGGAATTGAGATCAAAAAGCCCTTCGAAGATATGACTGTTGATGACCTCTCGCGTATGCTCGATGTACATGTTATGGGCAGCTGGCACCTGCCACAGCTTCTGTGGCCACACATGAAATTAGCAGGATACGGCAAGATAATCATGGTATGCTCCAGCTCCCTATTTGGTATACCGTATAATAGTGCGTACGTCACCGCCAAAGGTGCACTTTATGGGTTGATGCGTTCCCTGTCATACAAAGGAAGAGAATTCGGTGTTAAAGTAAATTGTCTTGTACCAGTGGCATTCACGCAAATGACCAAAGTTATAGCTCATGAATTCCAATGGAATTTCGTAGCCCAGTCGATGCCTGCATGGACTACCTCGCCCGTCTGCGCCTGGCTGGCTCACGAAGCTAATGACGATACTGGCGAAATGATTTCCACATATGGGTGCAGTATAGGTCGGATGTTCTTTGCCGAAACGAAAGGATTCTGCTGCGAAACTGGAGAACATACCATCGAAATAGTGAAGAGCCACTATGAAGCAGCGCGCGATAAGGCTGGATATATCGTCCCGACTTCTGTTGAAGATGAAAATAAGAGGTTAGAAGGATATATTGAATGCTACCCAAGAGAGGCCTTCAACCATCTTTTCATAACAGCTAGAATTCTCTAGCAGTCTTCGTCCCCGAGATGGATATCGTGGTCCGAATGATACCCTTATAATGAACATCATTATTGGGAATGTGCTAAAATCAATGATGAATGTGAAAATTGTGTATTACCCGCTGTTGTGACTCTCCTACCTTCGCTTCGCTTATTGCTATCTTCTGCGCAATCCTCTCACACCTCGCACGATCGATGTCAGCCTTCTTCTTTGCCTAGAACAACTCTTCGTCTGGCCAAAGGCCTCTAAGGAAGAAGAATAAACCTCCACCCCACCCCTACCCCGATTTGGGATAGCGATCTTCGAGAATTTGTAGTGTCTTCGTGACACGATCGTCTTCAATCACTCTCCGACTTTGGAGGTCAACACTGTGCGCTGTAGGTGTTCTTTTCGCTCCTGCGATGATAACATTTTGCGCCATGACCAAAGACCTGTAATTCGTCGGCACATGGAGTCTATGAGTAAATTGTGACGAGGTTACCCAGCACCGAGCAGATAACGGATGTCTTTTTCAGATGCGCCTGTGTAGAGGATGAAGGACACACAGAGCGAGGCATACAATCTCAAAGCAATGCGAGGAAGTTTTGCTGTCCGTGAATTCGACTGCACATGGCTCGTTGCCTTATCCCAAAGACTAATTGCACTGCCGCTCTGCTTTTGAAGACGAAAGCATGTCTGAATGCATCGGCCCGAGTTAGATAATACGGAGCCACTTTCCGATAGCCCGCTGCTAGGGTTAGGTCCTTATCTTTCTTATTAGGTGAGAAATTTGTCGTACTATTACTAGTAAAAATATCAATATTAAAGAGTGATTAACGAGATGTAGAGTGAAAGTTGGAGTTAGTTAGCAATCTCTGCGACATACTAACTCTAGCTTTTGCTTCAATAGAAGCTATCCTGCGGGCCCGCGATGAGGAGTCACTAGCCTCGGCTTTTTCTGACTTGATAACGAAATATTACAAAAGCACTATTGGTGCTTCTGAGACTCGAGTGGAACTAGACCAAACGCGAATAGGAAGGTAGAGTCCTGACGAGAAACTGCTTCCCCGCAATTGTGGGGTCAGAATTACTTACCGGCGACTAGCTACCCCTAAGTAGAAAGCCCCTGGCTGTTCATTCGAAAATCGCAACAATCCCAACACAAGAGTTGCCAAGATGCGGAACGTGGGGCGACCGGCTAAGAACGCGTAATAAAGAGTGGACTAGCGGGGTAGAGATTAATCAAGGCTAGGGTATTTTTTTTGAGAATGGCGCATCTCTAGTTGAATATAATTAATCTTGCAGCCATACCTCTTTCTGTCGTAACGAAAGACGTTTCAACATGCAGTGGAAGAGCCTCTTTAGCTATGGTGTCATGTTCGGAGCGACGCAGGCTCTTGACTGCTCGCTGTCCAGCATCCAGTCCGTGCTCTCTGAGAATGCTAGTGTAAACTGGGCATACCCACTCAAGGAAAATTCAACTCTAGAGGTGCCCCAGGGGAACACTGGCTACCCAACAAACCCAGTTGGACTTCCAGCTCTGTGTGCTGTTTCTGTACAAGTCCAGTCAATCGGTAATACGACTTATGGATTTGGACTATTCCTACCAGAATCATGGAATGGTCGATTTTTAGCAATCGGTAATGGAGGATTTGGAGGAGGTATCAATTGGGAAGACATGGTTGGCCTATAGCTCCCATGTATAATAACACTGTTGCTGACCATTGCACAGGGACCTGGCAGTCGTTATGGGTTTGCGACCATGTCAACAGATACTGGCCACAATTCATCCACGAGAGACGGATCCTGGGCATACCGACAACCAGAAAAGATAGAGAATTGGGGACATCTTGCTATGCACGGGTCGGTAGTGACAGCTAAGCTAATTGTCTCTGCGTATTACTCAAAAGACATCTCGTACAATTACTATGCTGGCTGCTCAACGGGAGGCCGGCAGGGTCTCAAGGAGGCCGAGCGATACCCTGAGGACTTTGACGGTATCATTGCAGGTGCCCCTGCTTGGTGGACAACTCACCTGCAGCCTTGGACGATCAAAGTGGCAATGTACAATTTGCCAACCACGACTGATTATCACATCCCACCTTCCAAGTTCACAGCTATCGGTGAAGAGGTGATGAAGCAGTGCGATGTCCAAGATGGTGTCAAAGATACTATTATATCAGACCCGCAAGGCTGTAACTTCCGCCCAGAAGAGCTGCTATGTGGCCAGAGCGTCAAAAACAGTAGTACTGCCGGTTGTCTCACTGCCCCTCAACTGTCGACCTTGACCAAGATCTATTCAGACTCTTGGAGTGAGAATCAAACATTTACCTTCCCGCATCTCTACTACGGAAGCGAACCTCAATGGGCACTCCTTTCTAGCGACCTACCAAATCCACTTGGCACGGACTACGTCCGATACTTTCTGAATTTTGGCGCAGATTGGTCGCCGTACGACTACAACGAAAGTATCCAGCGTCTTGCCGACGCCACAGATCCCGGAAACGCAACCGTCAAGTTCGATCTCTCAGCTTTCCATGCCAGGGGCGGCAAGATCCTATCATATCACGGCATGAGTGACGGCCTGATACCCACAGGCTCAGCAACATACTTTTACAACCAGGTAGTTCGCGAACTTAAGCCACGTGGCATTGAGGTTGACGACTTCTTTCGCTTCTTCCTCGTGCCGGGAATGGGCCATTGCTCAGGTACCTTCCCCAAAGTCAATGCACCGTGGTACTTTGCAGGGCCCAATCAAGCTTCAGCGTTAGGTCCTACAGTATACAGTGTACCCGGCTTCAAGGATGCTGATCACGATGCCATGCTCGCAATGATGAGATGGGTCGAGGAGGGCAAGAGGCCAGATTATGTCATTGGCACGAAGTATGCGAACGAGACTACCCAGATAGGGATAACGAGGCAGCGTCCGTTGTGCATGTATCCCAAGCAGGCTAGGTATGATGGGAGTGGGGATGTAGATGCGGCAAGCAGTTGGAATTGCAAATCCATGTACGAGTAAAATGTACTAGCTACACATTTTGTTATCGAACACGAAGCTCCTGATAAGATACCTTACGCCAAAACTATACACATACATTTATACTTTCCAAGATAACAGTTTGGAATCTTATAAAAAACCTGAAATATATTCTGCTAGGGTAGCATACTATCTAATACTGCGAGGAAGAACTAGAAGCGGTGATGAGGAAGAGGTTTCTTTGATAAAGGATCCAGGGTAACACAGTAATGCCAAACTGCACAGGAATGACAAACAAACTAATGTACCAGACCCATTCTCTTCATTGCACATTTCCCTATTTCACAGCATGCATGATCGTCACTCTTAGTCCGCCTCTTCAATTCAGGACCCAGCTGTCGTTATTTGGAGCATATTTGGTGTTAAAATTATTGATCATTGAAGAAAACTCTAGCTTGGACATAAGTCTGCTATCTCTTACCACGGAAACCAGGGTCGAGAAAAAGTACATATGAACTATGGACAAAGCTAAAAGCGATGTGTGCACCATAAGGTGAGCTACTAAGCTGATCAGGGGTCTTACATACACTGTCGCCGCCGATAGTTAGAAGGACAGTTGCGGAATCCAGTGGATTCGAAAGACGGATCCGGACTAACACTGATGAAAATATACCCCCAATCTGCCACATAATTGGACTGTAGCTAGTGCTACGTGCCATGCAAAGATTTATCATTTATTAGTCCTTTAAAGTTGACAGGATCAACACTGTTGTAGCCGATAGCTCGCCGTTCGAGTTTCTTCACAAAGATCACGAACTCATCGACAGGGTTTATGGGCTTAACATAAACTATGTCGCTTACGGTCCTCTTAGAAATAGCTATTAATACATGACTTCCTTCACAACTCAATAGACGATTTCCAAGATGACAGCTATCGTGGTTGCACTACGTCAAGTTCAATTTGTATTCATCTAATGTATCTTACGCCCCGCTTACCACTCCCTAAATTCTAAGGAAGGAGATTGAATGAGAACAAAGATATTTCCAAGGGATTCAGGAAGCTTGCACAGCAAAAGAAACGCTTCATGGCGCAACCAAGCGGAAATTTCTAGTAGAGGGTTTCATTTCAGGTGATATTGAACCGACAGTGGATGAGCTGAAGGAGGTGCGCATAGTGATCAACTCGTTGAAACCGCAAGGATATCGATGTGATGGAAAGGCGCTAGTGAATGATGGTAATCAGATTGATACGAAACCTCCTAACCTACTTTACATACTTACTTTGTACTACTTTGGCACCGCTGGGTATAGAAATAAGAGAAAAAAGATGTTTTTTTACAAGTTGATAACATTCTCCGAAACGAAAACACAAGGACAAATGAAATTGATGCTTGCACGAGGAAAGATCGATACTCAGGTCTTCGCACTATCTACTCGCAAAATGCTTTATTCACGATGACTAGTTTCGAGAATGAATTCTCTAAGGACATCCTATCAACTTAAATCCTTCTATCCCTTATTTTGCTAGTCGTTTACTAGTTTCAGATAAACATCTTAGATACTAATTAAGCTATTGTTATAGAAAATAACTAGAAAGATGTTGTATGCGTTAAACTTGATTATTTTTCTTAATACTGCGTGTTGCTTCAGTAGCTGATAAATGCTACTCTCCCTTAGCTTAAGTTAGATTGAAGTATGGCTTAGTGCGACCCTTTTTGGGGGTGTATTGAAAGGGATACCTCGCTAGGGCACTTTGGTTGTACATGCGAGAAACCATGCTTGAATAGGTGTGGATAGATTTTTGTAAGTAAGGGTATATATTTAGTTAGCTGGAACTTAACCCCGTGGTGTGCGATATCTCTACCTATAAATATAAAGGTTAAAGGTTTAACTGTAGTTCTAGTAAGAGCTGAAATGTGCCTAATTGTATGGCTAGGCGTATTTAATAAACAAAGACATCTATCTTTATATAAGTTAGTAAAGTTAAATTTTCTAATTTTGAGCCATTAACATTTTTTCGTGAAGTCAATCTCGTTAAGCTCACGCCCTTTTTATGCTCTCTTATCTACTTAAGATTCTAGAATAGTAGGGAACGCGGGTATATAATAGTATTCGAAAACTACTCTAATAATGATTTCTATTGACTAAGGAAATGTGTTAGGGTCGCCGACGTGGTCGAAATGCTAGTCAGATTAAACGATGCCTTCTACATTAGCTGAATCCTGACCGTTCTCGCGTAGTATAGTTGCGACATCTTTTTCCTCAATAATACAACTTACTTGCTTAGCTCCTTCTATAAATGTAGTTGGGCCATTTTTCTAGTCTTTGCGAACACCGAGGTCGAAGAGCAAAGTGGCGTATCTGTGCGTGCTGGTAGGGGTTTTAATCAGGAAGGCGGAACTGTCGCAATGCATCTTATCAGTACTAGAAATGACAGGGTCTACAAACGCTGCACCCGGAGATTTGCTCATCCGGCTCGTTGTGTCGAGTATGGCCACATTAACTGTGCTTTTCGACTCCGGAATTTAGAGTTCTAGAGTACTGTGTGCATACTCCATCTTTGAGCCAACCGCAAGTGAATCTGTAGAGTGAAAGTACAATTATTGGCCTTTATGTAGCTCCGAAGCACGCATTTATGCTTGTTCCTACGCCCAGTATTTAGAAACCTAGCGCAATCCCACGACACCGAGAAGGTATAAACGATACGGACACCGAAAGGACCGATAAACTCGGAGATGTTATCTCTGAAAGATGCATGCGCAAACATGGTAGATGATAGAAAAAGTGAAGTGGGTAGAGAACTGATACCTACATATATCCGACGGATACGGTGAACCCTGCGCATTGTCTCAGACTAAACGCACTTTACCCCTTGTTTTTAAGATTATCCAGCGGCCTGATTCTTTCTGTGAGCGCTGGTACCCAATGCCCGCTCGCATCGTTGACACTAACATAAAAGCTGATTTGATGAAAGTGTTTGTCTTCGCTAAGCGTTTCCAGATCGCGCATTGCTTGCGCGCTGTCATGTGTCTCAGCACCTAGCTAGATAAGAACACAAGAAGCTCGGGCGTATACGGTTCCCATCAGTTGTACTTGCTGACCACGTTCTATTTTGTGATTTTGGTTAATGCAAATAGCATTAATCCACAGCAAACAATCCCTATCGCAATATCGAGATTGCTCTAGAGCTTGACCAAGGTTCTTCGTGATGTTGTCTTATATGCCATTAATGTGATGCTCTGCCTCGCCTGGAATCTCAGCCCAAACATGATAATGCTTCATATGGGAGAGGTTTGTTATATGGACCCAGAGACTCAATCTGGAGACTGGCCCCAAGCTTGCTTCCTAGCACACCTGCATGGAGTCGAAGGATCCGGATTTTAAGTTTTTGACGGACGAGATTCCCCGACAAAGAATAGATAGCAACCGACGAGCTATTTTCACTAGGCAGTTAAGGACGCTCTAGATAGTCCTTTGGGTTTACAATCGTGTCGTTTGGTGAGATCGGGCGCAGTAATGTCTCCTCCTCATCGCAAATAGCGCATGCACGGCCACGACAGGTAACAGCAACAAAAGCACAAAGCGCAAGACACGCAAGAAAGATTGCTGAAAGTATAGCCAACATGGTTCTAAGAACTATAGATATGTTTTAGGTCCAGCAAACACCAAACAGGGGTACAGTACAGGGTAGAGTGTTGAACGGTTAGAAGAAGCAGAATTAGCGGCGAAGAGGTACCTAAGGTTCTAGCGTACGTGTTGCAGGGCCACTGTAAATCTTTTATATCTACGGGAAGGCGACATAACTACGTATAGTACCCGAACAGCGATTGGTTTGCGTACGCATGTATTGCGCAATACAATTGTAGTCTCTCTGAATTCCTTTCCTTACTAGCTATGCATTCTAATATCAAAATGTATTCATAAACTCGTGAAGAGAGGTATTGGCCTAAGTCAACTATACAAATCTATGAATAAAGCACGCTAAACTGCATCAATATTCCATCCTCTATGATCAATGCTCCACACCTTTCTTGTTCACTCTCTTGATCCATTCTCTATTCTTGCTTCTTCCTGCCCGCGCACACTCCTCAAAATACCCTCCCTACCACAAACGCTTCAAAAACACTATTTTCAAGCACTTCCTTCGCCACCACACCCCCAAACTTATAACATCTCACCGCCGCGACTAACTTCTCCTTTAGCACCTCCCAGCGGGCAAAATCTAACCCCCCAAACCCCTCATGCTGCCGCACAAACTCCCAGGCTTGTATTGGTGTCACTTCATCGTCTGCTAGCGGGATCTGGGCAGACAGCTGTAGTAGTTGCGAGAGGCTGGCGCGGGGGACGCGCCAGGCGCTAGACGAGTGGAGGCGCTGGCCGGCTGGGGAAGGGTGTGTGTGGAGGAGGGTGGCGGAGAGGGTGAGGGCATGGCCGGTAGATGTTGTTAGGGCTGTGCCTGGATCTGTAAAGTGCGAATGGGAGTGCTGCGGGGAAGAGGGCGGGCCGACGTCGATGTGGGAGAGGCAGGGGGATTCGAGGGTTAGGACAAAGTCCATGGCTAGGGCTTCGGGGTCCAGCGTACTAAGTTTGGCCGTTGGTGTTGGAGTGGGATTGATGGGTGAGGCGAGGTGCGATGGTAGAGAGCCGGAAGAGGGGGGTGAGATGGGTTGGGAGAAGTTGATGGCTGTGGAGGATGGGTTGAGTCTAGGTAAGGCTTGTGGCTGCTGGATGTAGATTTGTTTTCGACGGTTTTTTCGTTTGGCGCTGGGGTCTTCTTGCGCTATCGATAGTGTGAGGGTGTCGTCTGTTGCTGCGTCTGAGAAGGAGGTTGAGTAGTTGTCCGGGCTGATGGAGGATGCATGGGCGATGTCATTGGGACGTCCTTGCAAAGTTTCTGCTGGCACTGGAATGCCATGTTGTGTCAGGAGCCTCTTCAGCACATTGTTTTCGGCATACAGCGCTTTGGTTTCCGACTCCAAGCGTGCTTCGTTGGCGCGAAGGCGCACGACTTCGGTCTCTAGTGACACGACGTATGCTTCCTTTCGTTCGCGGTGGGTTCTAAAAGTCACGTTAGGTTTAGAAGACATGCAGAAAGAATACTATACTTGATGTTATCACCAGCAGACATATCCTCAGTGTGAAATGGCAGGAACAAGACTGAAGAAAATCTATGTGACATACTTTTGTGCTTTGCGAACCTGCTCTCTTCGTCTCTGTGTTTGGTTTCGAGGTTCTGCTGAATCTGCCTGACGCGTGAGACCACTAAGCCTTGTAGCACCAATTCTCTTTCTCTACGATAAATCCGAAAAAGGACTCATTCTACATACCATCTGCAGAAGACGTCTTATCGCCTTTGAAAGGCTTGAATGTGAATTTCCTCATCTCTCACTGTCTGTGCTGCCAGCCACCTGGCAACAAAAATAGAGCGAGAAAAAGACCGGAAAGCGCGTAAGAAGGCTCTCAACCACGTGTCGTTGCGATTAATGCGCCGGTTTCTCGATATAGACGTGGTTGAGTACTATGTATGTAGCTGAGCCCACTCCGGTAAACGGTGTTTTGACGCGCGCTGAGCTAGGTAGTATCACCTAATAAGTAATACTGCTTCCCCACGGTCATCAATGCAATGCGCAGCACAAATGTTTTCTTGCGATAAATCTGCAAACCTTAAACTCCTTGTTGCGAATCGTCATTGGTCGGGAGACCGCTCAGAGACTGTAAATGCGGCCGTAAAATTGGGGGTGGGTTCACACATGCGCGCGCGGGCACGCCCCCAAAACCCCCCAGCTCCCCACCGGCCCAGTTTGAGACTAGGTCTCCATGGTTCCTGCCCAATCCACTCGCTATTTGAAAATTCTCATTTTAGCATCCAGTACATACGGCCATAGGAAATTGAAAGCAGAATTCCCCGTTCGATCAATTGTACTTAAGCAGTTTACCGGCGGATTAGTAGTCAGGTGGGTGACCACTGGCGAATCCCCGCTGTCGTATGTATTTTATGTTTTTGTTTGCTCAGGTCAAGGGATGCGCCACGAGGGGAATCATGGGGACAGGGTGACAGGGCACAGGGGAGGGATGGAACGCAAAGGGCTCGTTCCACGCCTAACCGTAACAGGTAATCTTGCTTCGAGAATCAGATTGCCTTTTTAAGCAAAGATCGACGCGACATGTCTCTGCCTTGTGCCTTGATACATGCAATCTGTTTCGCACTTAGCCGTGTACCCGATTGCCGCTCGCTTGAAGCCCCCAGCACTTTTGAGACACAGCCGCAGCCTCAGGATAGGCTGGCGGTCTTATTTTGATGCCTGGAATGTATGCAATCTGCGGTAAGCACAAACCTCTTTTACTTACGAGGCGGGCGCTATACCAGGTCGGGAAATCTTGATAGAGTCATCTGAGAGAGAACGAGTGGGTAACACCGAGTAGATCAGATATGCAGTGACTTGTAGAGGCAGAAGGCAGCTGTGTATAAAGAGGGGCGGGAAGCTGAGAGTTGTTCGACACTTACAACCTTGCGTCTCAACATCAATAACCTCGTCTTCTTCCTTAATATTATCTCAAGTTTGATACTTGATTCGGTGCTATTTTTTTCGATTATCCCATAAAACCCCCCCAAAAGTGGACATGATCTATACTGCAGCTCTTCTTTCTTTGCTCCCCCTGCTGGCAGTGGCGGCTCCGCATCAACAACATGGTCCTGGTATGAAGCAAGGAAAGCAACAGGATGGAATGAGTTGCACACCTCAAGGATCCAACAAGGCCGTAAAGGTCGGAAAGGCAGTCTACCTCATCACCAACGAGGCTGAAAACGCGGTCATTGCACTACCCATTGGAGCCGACGGCAAGTTATCTGCGGGTAAAATGGCAAAGACAGGCGGCACGGGATCAGCCGCTGTCAACGCAGAAGGGAAACCAGAGACACCCGACGCACTAGTATCGCAGTCTTCATTGACAGTAGCTGGCAACGTAAGTTTACTCCAGCGTCTTAGACTGTCGCGTCTTGGAAAAGGATACATGAAGCTAACACGTTTCCCAGAACCTCTTCGCCGTCAATGCAGGCTCGAACACACTTACCATGATGGCCATCTCAAATCAAGACCCCACAGCGTTGACTTGCGTGGGCAAGCCGGTCAAGGTTCCAGGCGAGTTCCCTAACACTGTCGCTGCATCAGCAAAGAATAAGATCGCTTGTGTTGGAACCTCGGGCGCAGTAGCTGGCATCTCTTGCGCGAGCTTCTCCAGCAAAGGCATGGGTCAAATGGACGGTCTGCGGCCTTTTGACCTTGGGCAAACGACCCCGCCTGTAGGACCGCTAAACACCGTGTCACAGACCTTCTTCTCAGCAGACGAGAAAACGCTGTTCACTACCGTCAAGGGCGATCCGACAGTGAACAATACTGGGTTTCTTTCAACGTTTCCCGTCGAGGCTAGTCAAGGTGGCGCAAATAAAGTTTCAACAAAGGGTATGCAGAGTTCACCCAATGGCACGGCTGTGCTATTCGGCTCTGCGATCATGGCCAATGACCCTTCATCGCTTTTTGTCACTGATGCGTCATTCGGTGCGGCCGTCTTGAAGGTGGATTCAGCGGGTCAGGCAACTGTCCAGGGCGCAGGTACAATTGAAGGCCAGAAAGCAACCTGCTGGGCTACCATCTCCGACTCGACAAACAGCGCGTATGTGACTGATGTTGCCACGAACCGTGTTGTAGAGATGAGCCTGGACAATGCGAGTATCATCAAGGAGCTCGATCTTTCCGCAAACGGCGATCCAGGCCTTGTCGATCTCCGCGCTGCAGGTGATTTTGTTTACGCGCTCAGTCCAGGTAATGGAACGACGAACGCAGCAATCACAGTACTGGACGTGTCTGGAGGAAAGGGGTCAATGAAACAGATACAACATTTCGATTTGGGACGGATGGGTGCAGGAAAGAGCGCCCAGGGCATGGCTGTCATGCTGTAAGAGATGTTGAAGACTTGATAGGAGGTGATGCTAGTAGTTTTTAGTTTCTTTCTTTTGTTCTATGTACATTCAACACAAGGCTGGGCCTTTAATTCAAAACAGTCTGCCAAAGATTCCGAACACGAGATAATAACGTGCTACCTTACACTAACTCTGACCCTGCCGACCCCGCGCGTCATCTGATGTACCGCACCTAGAAGTGCTTTGAAGAACTCTAGTTGCTAAAATGTATTAGAAAAATATCGAGTTTTAAGGTTTCATCAGTGAATTAGTAAGTCTACGCCCGTCTTCTGGACACAGTAGACAATTGCCGCCTCGCGAGCCCGATTATGTTCCTGTATAAGAACGCACTCATTCAGCCTCAGTTGACTACAACATCAAGAATACCAGCGCTGTTTCTATCGTATACAGATATCTGTTGTCATATTCCGCTTTTGATTTTCTAGAGGCCATGTTGCCGTCAAACCCATGTCCAGGTCTGGTGTAGTGTGCTCCCCGTACATATTGATCACCATATCACTTACCCAGCCAGGTATGTTTTGCAACTTACTGTACCCTATACTGCCGGAGCATGATAAGTACATAGAATAGTATGCGTAGGATTGCAAGGCATATGATTTGACGCTAGATAAATATTGTAACGAGAGTCCGAATGTCCGGTTGAGGTGGTGTCTCGCCACGCTGTGTGTCTCACTACGCAGTGCGGCACGTTAAGCTGAATCATCCGACCTGAAGGAGCGCTCTCGTTCATTGCATCCGAGCCTTAACAATCCATCGATTGCAGCTATATGAATTCATCACACTCAATCAGCTTCGATATCGGTCGGGTCCAACTCCGCCCCAACATATGCTGTCCAGGTTAGCTTGGCTTGGCTCTAGGCTGGTCATGCTGGTGAAAGGACATTCTCGAGGCAATATGATCCTAACCTTAACTCCACTCTGCACCATTCTGTTATCCTGCCGAAGCTAACAGTGTCTCGCCAGAATTCAGCTCCGTCCGTGAAGGCCAGGTCTCCAATCGCAACCTTAGCTCCCCGCTGGATACAGATCCTCCACCGCTCGCTCCGACCAAAGAAGACCTTGATTCGCTAGCCCACAGCCGTCCTTTGCTCATACCCAGATGCTTCCATTGCTCCAACGGAAGCTGTCGCCCAGCTGGTTATTGTTGGATATGATGCCGCAGGCGGTAAGGGCTACATTGTAGTTGGAAGGGGCGGGTGGTGGGGGTAGCTTGATGAGCCCGTTGCAGTCTGATAGTGGGGATAGCGCACCACGGGCGTTGGAACGCGGTATTGGTGGTCAAACGACGGGTAGGGCGCGACTAAAATGATGAGACTGGAGTTTCAGGGGTGGGTTGAGGGACTGGTTGAGAGGGGCCTGACGCTCAACGAGGACGAGGTGTGATGGCAACAACAACACACTTTCAAATCCAATGATCTCCAGGTTTCTACCCCACTGACCGCCAACGGTGCATATCTCTCAATGCTCAGATATGTCCACTGCGTCAACTCGTTTTGGTCAATTCGATACAGAACTCTCTCAGAGGAGAGTCCTCTTCGCCTCATCTAAGAAACGTTCTCCGACAAGGGTGTACGTATTCTCTTCTGCCGTACTGGACCGCCGTAACAATACAGGTACGTTACAACCCAACAGCACAACCACCAAATCTCCCTTCCTCGCCTTCTCAGGGATCATCCTAACACGCCCATTAGCAGTGACCATCAGACGTAACGACTTCCTCACAACGGTATCATTGAAGCAACTGAGGAATGAGCCAAAGATGTAATCGTCCATATTCGCAGGCTGGGACGTTGATTGAAAACTGACGCGTTCACTGCTGTCGCGAAAAACGTCATGAAAACTGAAACCCTGGATCTTGAGAAACTTGGACTTATTGTACCACTCCTGGAACTCTTTGGGGATAGAATACACTAACTTGGTCATTAGCTGACTACAAAGCCACATAAATTCTGAGGAAACTTATCGACAGGCATGGCGAAACGCAGGAATCGATCTTTGCGACTAACACCAGGGATCTGCACACGGCGATGAGTGTTTTAGAAGCTGATATCTGTCTTAGTGTAGGCTTCCCTAAATCCCTCACACTATTTTATCAACAAACACAGTCCTTTTAACTAATACTTTAGAGCGTCTTTATTCACTCTTGATCTTTTTAAAAGCTTATATAATTTAAACTAGACTTCACTATAGTATATACTTACCTATTCTATATACTGATATAAAGCTCGTTACTATAATATTGTATAGGTTATAGGTAAATATAGTTTTAGTCTTGGAAATCACTAGGAGCAAGTAGTGAGAAAGGCTCCAGGGGCCTGCAGAGCTCAAACCACATGATAACAGAGAGGTGTAGTGGCAAAATCAGCCGTGCGTGCAGCTAATAGGCTGATAGTGACACGCTTTGACCAACAGGCAACGTCAGAGCCATGCGGGGTCTAAGCCGTCCACGAATGTCTCGCAAGAACGCTCCAGCCGACGAACAAAGATGCCGCGGTCAAAAGAGAAAGCGATCCGTTACGAGAATAAGCTTAAACCCGGTGATAGGCAAATTTATAATGTAAGCGTGTCTACCTACCCCTTTAATAGTAGTAATTTGTGACCGTGAATAGCGTATCATAAGCCAAGAAGCAAAAAACTCCGAGAATCTAATCTTCTCACCTGGGAAGAAGTTAATATGGAAAAGAGGAACGAGGTTATCAATGAGATTATAGATCAGCTGAAAAATCCGGATTTCTCTGAAGTGAAGAGCGATGATGTCGAAAAAAGCATAACAAAGAAGTTGAAGGCATGGATATACGAGGGCATGTAAAGTGATCCGCTTTTGAATATCTGGTGCTAACGGCGTCTCAGCTAACAGGGCGGAAAACCGGGCGAAAAAGAATGCGTCGTCAAGTGCCGCTACCCCGGCGCCCAAGACAACTCTGCCTTACGACCCTGTCCTGGCGGCCGCTGCACAGCAAAAAACCAGCTCTCAGATGTGCGGGAATGTGGACCGAACCTAGAGGGTTAGGAGGTGGGCCCCCAGGTAATGCAGACGTTATTTCAAATAAAACCGCCTTCGCCACGAACACACCATAACTCTCTACTGCCCGTTCTTATCACAGTACATACAAGCGTACTTGGCTCACTAAATGCTGAACTATTGCTACTTAGATTTATTAACAGCTATCATTAATATTAAGGGTGAAATGGCCTTCGAACGAGTTTGCATTAACCTATGTTATGAAAGAAGAAAGATAAAGAAAGCAAAGCTATCATACAATGTCTCTTACTTTGTACTCTTGCCTTAGGTTTCTTCGTACGAATAAGGTTTCGTGACTAAGTAGCATGGAGTAGACACGTGATATAACGTGTTTTATTCACGGGCGCAGCCTCTCACATCTATGCTACTTTTCGTGTTACGATACTCTAAACTAGAGACCTTCCTAGGCCTCTAGTTTAGAGGGCCATTAGTTACACCTTAGGGAAATGAAGCTATAGTTATATGTATGGTCAACGGGTGCAGATATTTTCCAATGACGAGTCTTACTATGGTATGATATAAGTCTTTTTACCTTTGCCTAACTAGTATAAGTCCTGTAGAAGACGTAAGAGATAGGTATACCCGTCGACATCTCTCAGGATGGGCGGAGAAAACGGTAGCGCACGGGCTCTTCTGTTCACGAAGTGCTAACCTAATGAATTCGACGAGGCAGGCGCTTATATCCTTAAGTGCCGTAAGTTATATAGCAAATCATTTCTAGAGCTTAGTAGTAACGGGAACAACTCAAGAAATCCGTGGTAAATTCTGGCCGCGACGTTCGGGACCGTTCCCATGGCGCGCCAATAATAGAGCTAAGGCCACAACTACCCGTGTTGTGCTCAAAAGCGGTCACCGAGCCCGCACCCCAGGTATTTGGTATGTACCTGGTTACAGTGCAGCTATTGTCCCACAGTCATGGTAACACGGAAGCCACGAGGATTTCCACGCGACGTGAAACATTGCGACGAAGGAAGACGTCGCATATTCAACAGAATTACAGATTCGTCTTTCAATATATACGTAAGTTTACAAGTCAAACACGACGTCTTAGGCATAGATTAAAAAAGCAGGCCACATCCGTATCTTTTTATTGCAATGTTATGAAAAGCATCATGCCTGCGTTGCACGCGAGTCAGGAATATCGCTCGATAGCGTGCTCGAATCGAGGGTACTAGCAGATCTGGATGGGGTGCGGGGTACAAACTATCAAGCTGGTGTGGCGAGAGCAGGGGCGTTTGGTGTAACTTGGGCAACGTACATGCTCACCGATGGATTCTACCGGATAATCAAGGAAGTCTGGACAGGCTGTTGACGCTTGATGATAGTCTGCTGACTGTCCATAAAAGGAAAGAACGGTTGTAGGGGACCATATGCAGATCCAAATTCCCCAGTTCAATGAGTAGCGGCTAGCTAGCCATCGCTTGCATGAATCACCGTGATCAGCATCGTGATAGAACAAAGATGATGTGACGACTTCTTCTGCCGCATGTAGGCGTCGACAGAGCACCAGGATTACAGCTTGGGCGTCTACAGGCCCGTGTGGCAACCCTACGCCACTCAACGCCATACCAAGAATGACAAAAAGCGCAAAATTGGCGAAAAAGACGCTGGGGTGTTTGAAGGATTTCCAGTACGACACATTCGTCAAAAAAGGGGCTTTCGTGAGAAACGCTCAAACGCACTTTTACCACTCCAAATCTCCCGGAGCAGGCGGACAGTCTATCCTGTGCCAAGGGTTTGGAAGTGAACTACCGCATCTCGCTGTTCTTTAAGTCTTACGAATATGGCCAGGGTGGCTGTCGCCGATTTGAAGCACTGACTTCGACATGCGCAAGACATTAGATGATATCAGTCAAGAGCAGCGTTTCGGCGACTGACGTACAATTGGCTGCAATGGAAATTTGAAGCCAGAGATGCTCCTGAAGCATCGAACAGCAGAGGTTGGTCAATCCAGAGAGCTCGTTGCGCATTTGGGAAGTGTGCCTGTGCCGTCTGTAGAAGGGCCGGGGACAGTAGACGGTCTACCCCAAAGACTGTACCACGACTTCCTATACTACGATACGCGTCGCTGCTACGGTCACTTGGGGCGATGCTGAGGCCTTCACCAACAGCTCTGGGACATGAATATTTTATGGGTTATCAAGGTTGTCGGAGATGAGAGCACAAGGCGGCATCAAGGCAAGCATACCATATCGCCCTCTAGTAAGCCAGTCGCGTAACAATCTACGCGAGCAGAGGTACTTCTCCCCGGCTAATCGCGACGCAAATAACGTTGAAATAAAAAACATGTCGCAATGTGCACTTTTGCAGTATATTCATGATTCCCAGTCCTAACGAAACGCTCACCATTGGATCCAGCCAGTAGCCATGGGCCAATCGTAGTCATTTTTGCAGCTCAAGTCTGGGGTAGTCTAGTCCATTCCGGGAAGGTATTCTCCGCGACTCGATGCCTAAGTTGCCCTCTATAAGTTTTGATACATGTTGCAGAAGCCATTCATAGAATGATGACGCTAGAGCTGCTGTTGCAGCATCAGCCAAACTCACCAGATAGTTGTTTTGGGCGACATTTGCAGCAGAATTGTTCAACTCTGCAAAATTGACTTTTGGTAAGATTGCACAGCCTCATAAACAGCTCGAAGTTTTGACAATAGTCGCAGAATCATGCCCCTTTTCTACACATGGTTGAAGTTGTTATGTTGTGTTGTATTGTATTGCCTTTGGGCGATATATAAGCTGTTCTATTTTTCGCCTTTCATGTTGAGTATTTAGTCTCTTCCTCCATGACGAAGACACATACCAGCGGAAAGCGACCCAGTGCTTCGATTAACATCGTTGTGTACATGATCCTCCCGTCACGTCGTCGCGAATATAACTGCACTGTCATCATTCTTGTGAAATCTACTTTACCAATCGTGGCTGAACCTCTCGACCCCTTGAACGATATGTTGGATACGTACCACTACGACGACGCCGAATCAACCCAAGCCATCAAGTCTACCGTCCGTGGAGTCTACAATGGTTCCGAAATCGAGGTACAAGACCAAGCTATAAGCATCATGTTGGAAGCCTCTGGTTGTGATGTTGATCTCCTTCTTGCATTAGCACGAAGCTTCACGGCTGCCCAGGATGCCGGTCACAATCATTGTCTCAGTACCATATCCAGCATCCCAGAAGAAGATCGATTGGGGAGGATCACGGCTATTAGTAAGTAAATACAGCTTCACGACGCGCTACAAAGCTGATGTTAACCAGGAAATGGCCCGACGTTCTCGACAATAGTCACCCGCGAAAATCTCGAGCGCGGACCTCCAAATGTCAAGTCTTCTTCCCCAGCCAAAAAACGCGTACGCACGAATCCAGAGGTCTACGGCTGCCCAGGTAAAGGAGGCAAATGTACAAAGAACAAATTCACGCTCTGGAGATCGAGAGTCAGCTATCTCAAGCATTTCGTCCAAGACCACGTGGAAGAATACAAAGTGGGCGGATTGCTTCAGTGTCCCCAATGCGAAGGCACCGAATCTGCGCATCACAAGTATCCTGTACAAGGACAGTCGCTCGCAAGCCATATCTGGGAGAAGCATCTGTCCGTTCAAACCGAACCGGGTACCGAAATTACTGCGCTACAATCGGAAGGTGAAGACGAGATGGCGTAGTATCCAGGCACTCAAACGATCCACTGAGCAGTGTTCATCGTGGGCTTCCATCAGCTATCGAGAATGCAGCGTAGCGCGTCCAGCATCGTATCCTTTCTGATATCGATTCAATCATCGGCTGGTCTGTTTCGGCGTCTCTACCTCCTTGACCACTGCGTATGACCTTTGTGTCTCCTTCAGCCCTTTCATCTAGAACAATGTGTTCTTCTATCTATATAGCCTTGTATCACCCTTCTTGTACGGCGCTTTGTACGGGTTCCACTCCACTCGTTGTACATTATTGTCTTTCCCTCCTCCTCTTCTTCTTCAATGAACACTCGGCCGTTGTTAGGTAGATGTTGCCAATCTCATGAATCTCGTGCTTATTGCGTTCTTCGATTGGATATTGCGGAATAAGGTGATTGGTATAAGGAAGATGCCCACGAGGGTATAGGCGAGCGGTGCAAGCGATTGTCGAACATAATCAGATTCGTAGACATCTTCCAGTCTTTTTATTTATTGCGGATGACTCTGTACAAGAGCGTATCTTTCGAGTTGAGCGAAATGTAATCTGATCAATATGGGATTAATAGGCAGGAGTAGTGGGTTCAACGAAGAGACTTATACTTACGTAATCACTTCATGCTAGTTATGAGCCCAGGCTCAGTGTTCTCTTGAGATCTTGTCCAGGGCCGGTGCGACGATGATGTCATCGAGGCTGAGTTGAGAGAGGCAATGGAAGTAATTCTTGAGGCGACTTGGACGCTGCGTTTTACGCGTTGCGGGTTGCGATGGTGGTGTTGTTGAGTGCCGCTAAGTAGGGAGGACGTGGCAGGCTAGAGAGCGGGAACGGGGATGGTCTAAATTAGTCCACGGGAGTGAGCTAACGAACGAACCCTGGTGAATTGCGCCCACTGCCCGCTGCCCGAGGTGGTTCGCTTATCGACAAGGTTCCCAGGAGCTGATCCAAGCGATGCCTTGTGGATGCGCATTATTGCTATCCTCATTGACAGGCCTTTGACTAGACAGCTTAAGCGGCGCAAGCCGCCAAAATGAGCTCTCCATCACCCGCCAATGAGAAATTTTCAGGAAGATAAGGCTGTGATGCACAGGCGAACAGAACTTTGAGCACAGAAGAAGGGTCAGATTCATTGGATATGGACATTTGAGGGACAGGCGGGCACGTTTCATCACATGCGCCACCCATGGTAGGCGAAGCTGCTGGGACCGGATTATAATGGCAAGTACCAAGCCTTTGAAGCGCAACTTGATATTCGCTGGGTCAGCATCTGCATCCTCTGCCGTCTCCGCGGCATGAATTGCATCTGGCGCATGTGCAACGCCATGCAGATGGAATGGAGGTCCATGTGCGACGCGTGGCCCCTAGACCTTCTAGAACCTACAATGGGAAATTTGAATGTTGCGAAAGCGCTCGAAAAAAGTCCGAGATCGACGTTGAGAGTTTGCGATCTGCCATGTGCCGCCTACCTGGCGCAGATCAATCAATAGACAGGGGAAGCCCCAAGTCAAGTCACCACCTGGCAACACCAGATGACGGACAGGAAGAGCTAGTTACCGGCAATTGTGTGATAAACTGCAATTATCCGCCTGGGTACCCGGGCCAAATTTTGACGCATCTTGACGTCTCAATAGCACCGAGGAATCACAACAAGATCACGCAGCTAGCTGCAACCACAGGTTACAACATGAGAAAAGATAGGATTACGTTCCCAATATACATTGTGCTAACTACATTGCTATAGACCTTTTCCCCTAAAAGGGCGCGACGAGAGATGCCCTACTCGGCGACTTGGGAAAGCAGTGCTTCACTCGGCTAATGGCCGCTGCTAGCCTAGACCCTCACACTCTGCTGACCCTGCGTATCTCATTTCTGTATCAATGTCGGGCCTGGAGCACTGCTGTCAAGATCAGCTCAGAGCAGTACCCTCCGCGGATACTTAGCCACAATGAATCGCGTTGGGAATGCTAGTTCCAAGCAGCAATTGCAGGCTCAAAACGGTTAGTGCAAGGACACTCCTATGACGATGTTTGTAAAAGTATCCTCATTAGGCCATGTACGATCCGGTGTCAAGTCACACGAGGCGCAATCGACTGCCACTGTGAACTAAGTGCGATGTAATTCGTCTTGAGCAGAGAATGCGAGACAGGAAAGAGAGTGTGTGTTGCTTGATTGGCAGTGGTGCTGATATGTACATCTGACTATTAACGTGACAATTGCAGCAGTGACGGCTTTGTTGGCAAGACTCGGCATCATGTCTACTCGTTAAAATTGTGACAAGATTGCAATGTCGGTTGTCAAGCACAAACTTGTTGCACGCACAGTCCGGTCCCATAAAATGTTTAAACATTGTTAACTCTGAAAGGTTGCTAAGAAGGGAAACACGTCAGTGAATTTATGGAACGGGGAGGGTTAAAACGGCGAGTGGGCCGTCTGTAGGGCTGCTTCTCCCACAGTTGTGATCGGCCCGTGCTCTAGAGTACCCCAGCTCCGCTGCGACTCGTCACCCGTTACTTGTCAAGTGTCTCACTCGATCGCACCTCGCTTACAAAGGCTATCTTCCAGAGCTCCAATCTGACCATGTTCCCGGTCACTGTCATCGCTAGTGCGACAGGTGACTTCTGTGCTGATCCTCTCTGTAGTTCCCCACAATCACATGCTATACCTCTCTACACTTCCCTTGTACAGTCTTTCTACCCATTCTCAGTCGCATGCCCGACATTCTGATTCCTTACTCACTATCATTAACAATCACACCCGTACACACGTACACGATCCTTTTAGCGCTCTTTCTTTTTCAATCAAACTCTTTTATATACTTTCCGTCCCAGGCTCGTCGGCTTCATCCCTCACTCACTATCGTCAACAGTTACACCCGCCCACAGTCCTATTGGTATGCTTCGCATTGCCGTCACGCTTGTTTCTATCCCTCCCGACACTCCTTTCTTTCCAAGTCCTACCACTATCTTCTCAACAATATCGTGTTCATTTCCAAAAGGTACATATCCCAATCCGGACACCTTGTGCAGCCATGGATCATGCAATCGGATTTCCAGCCAACGGATCTGCTGTCTATTCACAGACCGCCCCAATGCTGGCTTCCAAGTTCGATCATCATGATCCGCAGCTTGTGGAGAATCCAGGCACCGCGGAGCAGAATGCGAATGTACGGAAGATGCTGTTGGTCAAAACAAGTCGAGCGGACATTTGCTCTATCGTCCAGATATACAAGGATTTAAAGAAAGCTAGCATCGATCAAATGCAGGATAACCTCTCAGGGTTAAAGAGGGACGAATTGGACCAGGTGATTTGTGCCAATAGTAAGTGAACAACTATTACTACGCCATCTTCAAAAGCTGACCTAAGGTAGCACCCAAGCGGAAGATGTCTGAAGACCCTGACGAGGCGCCGGCTTCTTCCCCCCAACATGTCAAACGCTCACGCAAAGCTCTAGAGGGCAAAGGGCCGATTCACGAAAAGCCAGCCAAGGTCATGCTGCGTGTGAAGGCATATGGATGTCCTGGAGACAAAAACATGTGTCAAGGGCACAAGAACAGACAATAGACGTCAAGGGCCAAGTTCATAAAGCACTTTGAGGCGAGCCATCTGGAAGAATACAAAAGTGTCGACTGCCTTAACGGTACCAATGTTTTCAAATGCCTCGACTGTGAGCGCAATTGGTCCCCAGGCGCCGGAACTAAAGTGTTCACATCCGCGCACGCACGAGACCTTGCAATACACATATACAATGCCCATATAATCCATCGGACCGAATGGAAGTCCTTCCCCAACGCAGTAGAAGTAAAGGACAAACCCAAAGAGCCCTCCGACATTCATTGTGGCAAGCCCGGCACCACTGAGCTCGAGGATCAGCTCCAGAGCACTGCGACTCCAGAGATGGCTGAGGTCAAGCCTAGGGAGCCTTCAGGTACTCCATACGAGCATATCAATGATGCTGAAACTGGCGGTTTCTTACTTTCTGACACTGGGAACGAGTCTGACGTTCCCGAAGGATTTGACTTCGTTACCGATATCTTCCTCTCGCACTTTATTGGCCTGGATGATTATTCCAGCGGCCCTGTATCTAAGGTTTAACCATACCAGCGGTTCCTCCCTCAGTCTATGGGATCGTGTTCAGCGCTCCGTCTCCCTTTACCCCACCACCGCCACGATCTTTATGTTCTCTCTCTTGTACAATGTTACGTTAATTGTTAGCTACTCGTATTTATATTTACGCTTCAAGCCTAATTTATGATGCTCTAAGACGATATTTTCTCTCATTTCCTTTGTTCTTCTCTAGGGGCGTGCTATTAAAGCCCAGCCTCCTCTAACCCCCTCCGCACCTCTTCAAGGTCTATTAGCCTAAAGTATAGTAGTAAATCAATAGAGGTAGAGATAAAGTAGAGTTACTAAGAGTTAAATAGAGCTAGTGTAGAGTTAAGATTATTCAAGACTCTACTTCTTATAACGGCTTAGAGACCCACGCTACTAATATCTAAGTAGAGCCTAAACTAAGTTCTCGTCTAGCCTAGTAGAAACCTACTAATATAAATATATAATCTCTACTATAGTTATTAAGTAGATCTTTACATTTCTTTTATATAAGGTTTATAGGTATCTACATAATTAGATTCTTGGATTATCTATGTCCTACGCACTCCTATATGCCTCTGAATGACCTTATCGCCGAAACGTATCTCGTAGTTCTTGCCTGCGCCGATACAGGATCCATGCAGTTCTTAAGCACATTACATGCAGGTAGAATTAATGTGTAGGGCGGAAGCAAACCACTGTTGTACGGGTATATATATGAACAGAAAGATGGGGATTGATTGAAGAGACTGCCTTTATGCACTTCACATACAGGATCCCAGAACGCGGCCATTTTAGGACTCTCCAGGCATAGAAATCAACAACAAAGCGAGTGGTGGCAGTTCACTACTTCGCACCAGAAATCTCGTACGCATACGCGGTCGCATTTGTCGCCAGATCAACCGAGATAGTAATCTGTTCAGATGAAACATTAGCAATCTTCATATCCAGGTCTTTGCCAGAAAGAAAAAAGAAGCAGAAGAAAGGAATATCACTCACCATCCCACTACTAATGTTCACAGTGCTCGTACCCAACGCCACGGGCGCCACAATTTCGCCCGCAGGTCCCGCCCAGTCAATACGATATGTAGCAACACTAACCGACGCGCCCTTTAATCCACTAAGCTGAATATCGTACTGACCCTTTACACTGCGCGTCCCCGCGATAACTTTCACAAGACCGTCGGCAGATTTGGTCGCGAATACGTCAAACCGACTATCAGCCGCCGCTTTGGTTGCAAGTCTCTCTCCCGTCATCCCGGCGTAGTACTTGTACAACTGCCACTCCCCATTCGGAAGATACCCGGTGCCACTCTTCTTGAAGACCAGATCAGCGAGCGAATCGTGAAGGCCCGTTCCAGATCCCCAGTGTGCGCGCAGACCACGCAGATTGTGCCGCTCGAGTTGGGCAATGTAATACACGGAGCAGCCGGGGGTTTGCTCTTCTTTTGCTGCGTACTCGTTAATGTCGATGGGGCGTTCAGGGAGTTTGTTCGAGGAGCGGAGGGTGTTAAAGTCAGGGATTGTGGCGTCAGGTTGGCGACTCCAGTCACCGATTTGGTGCCAGGAGTAAATATCCGGGGTGGCGTTTTTGCTTGCTATGGTGCTTAGCCAGGTTTTCCATGTTTCGGAGTTGGTGCTAGGGGAGCTGGCCATGGAAGGGCCGCTTATGATAGTTGAAGGAAGGTTTTTTCTGGTCAGAGAGGGTTGGTTAGCCAGTGGTCTAGGGAAGAACCAGAAAGTGAAATGTGCGTGGAAACTTGCTTGAAGAAGTTGTGGGCGTGAACGTAGTAATCAAGGAATTGGGGCCAAGTACGAGCCCAGAATGCTCCAATATCAGGCTCATTCCAGATGTCAAGGATAAGGCCGTCGAGCATGTTGTTAGCTTTGATGTCTTTGACGAGCTGAGTCAAGAAGGCGTCGGTTTCGGTCCAGTTGCCATTGTCGCCGGGGAAGCGAGGGATGTTGCTGCCGTCTGCTCCCCATAGGTCGTGGACGAGGAGTATAAACTCGCCGTTATATTTCCGAGTGGTACGGTAGTTAGAAAGGGTGGACTTGAAGCGCGGAAGGTAGCTGTCGTAACCATCGATCCAGCCACGGGACGACGTTTGAGCACCGCCAGCTCGGCTGGAACCGAATTTGATGTCTGTAATGTAATTCGAGGGAATCGAAGTGTCTGCTTCTGTCCCGTTGTCGGGAAATCCGTAGATCCATCCAGAAGCAAGGAATTTTGCCTGGCCGGAAGTCTTGGAAAGGTCGACGGTTGCAACGCCCTTAGCTACTCTTCGGGTGCTGGCTGCTTCGAGGAGCGTAAGGCTCGAAAGCAGAATACTAGCAATTGTGGATGACTTCATCTTTTCTCGAGGATGTATTGGTCACAGGCCTGGTGGCATGCCCAAATAGATGGTACATCAATCTCTTCTTATGTGTGCATGTCTTTGGCAAACTCTTACTAGCATTTTAAATTAATCCGGGAATCCTTTTCCAGCGACATATTCTCAAAAGTATATTTGATCGTCTGTCAAAAAGCAGTATTGTCGCTGCAGACGTGATGCGGGGTTACAGTAGCGCGAAATCAAATTAATTGTTCCCAAGTCTGGGTAAAACTAGTGGAACTCCCGGTGGAGAAGGGATGCTTGTAACCCCGCATAACCCATGTCAAAATATAATATCTCCGGTGGGGTAAAGTAAGCCTAGCAACGCACAACGCTTGGATGATTTGTTTTGTTGTATGGAACAGCAACCGTTATAATAACTGGATTTTTTTCGTTTCTAGCGTCATTTTTGTTCATGGTTCTTTGAGATTTCAAGTCTTACGATGGTCCCAAGCTATGAATATGTATTTGGCTGATATTCTTGATGGGTACAGGTCGAAAGCATTCCGAGATAAAGGGTGCTTGAAACACGAATCAATCATTGTGCATTGAAAATCGTTCGGATAATCGTTTTTGTATCTCTAACAACGAAGAATAGGATAGCTTAGTCGCACTAATAGTGAATTGTCAGTTGGAGTGAGTATCAATCTGCATAGGTGCTGAATGTAGCACCAGCGTGTAATGCCTATGAATATATGGTTGCTGTAATCTTGAAAAATACGTCCTTCGTCTCCAAGTTCAGCAGTTATCATATATAGTAGTACTAGTCATCTTTTAATAGCTGTCACCTCATTTTGCTCTAGGATTCAAAAGGTTTACATGTCAATTAATTCTGCAGTATGTTGCAGGAGTTAGGATACTTTCGTTCTAATACCCACGTCGTACCGCCTCCACCAATACCATAAAGACAAAAAGAAGAGAAACAAAAAAGAACCAAGTGAAAGGCCCCGAAGCTTCCAGACAGCTCACGCATCGTCCCCACCACTCGTTACTCTAGTCAAAAGAAAAAACAGTGCTCAACCGTTGCGCTTCCTCGTTTGGTGAAGCGTGGGATTCAGGCGGCGGCAAACCTGAATTTGGAGCCGCTTGAGCCGAGGTCACATAGACCCTCATCATCCGGTATATTGTGGCTTCCAACTCTAGGAACCTCCAGTTTCTTATCTAGAGACAGCTTGCATAAGCAGCCAATGTGATTATGGGTCCCTTGCAGACACAAACATCTCCAATCTGCTGCTCCATATGCAACCAGAGCTTTGGAAGACAAGGACATCTCACACGACACGTACGCATATATACACGCGAAAAGCCATTTCAATAGTCCCTTTGCGAGAGGCGTTTCTCGCGCCTGTAGGTTGCCCATTTTCACTCCGTCTAGCTTCCACCCTGCTTTCTGGAATGACAATGCTCTTACTAACCCATCCGGGAAAGTGACGTGCTCAATCGCCATGTGGTTTCACATGAAGAAGGTGACGACAGATCGAATGCGACAGCTTCATCGCGGGCGTACAGATAATGCACTCTTGGCCGCGTCCGATGTTCCCGTGGTCAACCCTGCAGGAGGTGTATGAATCAGAGGCTCACCTGCCGGTATCCCACAACTCCTCACGAGCCCAGGGAATGGAAATATCCGAGTTTGGAAGTAACGATCTGGCGATTCAAGAAAGAATACAGCGCCACGGATCTACGGAAGAAAGTAGAAATGGTAACAGGCAACTGTTTGGCTTGTTTGAAAAACAAACCCAGAAGACATTAACACTATGGATGACTACAACCACCGAATCCACTAGATAAGCTAAACTAAGTTATAGTTAATACTAAAACAATATTCCGTACAACATACACACGCTTCTTAATATCCCATACCTGCAACCCCCGTACCCAGCCGTGCGACAGAGTGTCTATTAGATTCGCTGGATCCGACCAGACTTACAGCGCCGGCGTGTAGATGTAACATAGGTGCACAACGTGGCTGCATCGAAGAATCGCTTCCAATGCTTTGCTAGTGCCCTCGGAATGCGTTTCGAATCCTCCGGTGGAGACCACGCTACTGTATGTAGTTAGTGTGTGTAACAGTTCAGCGAATACAATACGCTACTAAAATACGTACCTACTACAACATAAATCGGTTTACTACTACTACTAGAATATTATTAAAGTATTACACAATATTTTAGCAAATATCTAGTATAATTATATATTATAGCTATATATAGGCTTTAGAAGAACACTTGGTAAGTATTCGGATATTTATATGCTTTCTTATAGATAACTATTGATTATGTATTTAACTAATTAGTTATTATAAAAATCTTTATAGATGCTATTATGATGATAGAGGTATTGTATATTAAAGATAATAAATAGATATTTTAATAGAGTAAAGAGTGTTATATCAGCTAGAGAATTATACGCACTGATTATATATAGTAGCCCACTTTGCAAGCGCGCCATCCCCTCACGCTCCGGTGGAGGCGCGTGGAGACGAACCCTTCTCTCCGAACAACAAAGGGAAAGTGGACTGTTTTTACACGTACCAGTACACGAGTCTGGTGGACCCCGCTGATCCACATTAATGATGTTCCTTTGTCATGGTCTTGCGGCCGCAGCGCTCTGGTTTGCCTGCAAAGCTGTGCGCACGCACCTGATGCGTAGCTTCACTCGAACCGCTTTTCGACAGACATTTCTAATTGAACCACGGACACACTTTTCTTGAGCTGAACAATGTTCTTCCACGAGCACGGTCGTCTCGTATTTGCGTACGACGCAGAACGGCTATGGATCGAACCGTGGGGCCAAAACTCCCTCCGCGTTCGTGCCACCAAAGCCAGTAGCATGCCTACCGAGGACTGGGCGCTGCTTCAAGTCAAGCCTACCAAATCAGATGTCAACATCACGGATGAATGCGCTACCCTGGTGAACGGCCGTATCAGCGCTACAGTAACGCGGCGGGGTAAAGTGACTGTCCGTGATGACAGTGGAAAAGTCCTACTCGAGGAGTTTGCTCGGAACCGGCGAGAGCTTACAGATCCTAAATGTAGCGCTCTCGAGATTGAAGCGCGCGAGTTCAAACCAATCATTGGTGGTGAGTATCATCTCACGGCCAGGTTCGAGAGCCTTGATCCAAAGGAGAAGATCTATGGCATGGGACAATACCAGCAGCCCTACCTGGATATCAAAGGAACTCAGATCGAACTTGCGCACCGCAACTCTCAGGCTAGCGTACCATTTGCGCTGTCTTCTCGTGGCTATGGCTTTCTGTGGAACAATCCGTCCGTTGGGACTGCGATCTTTGGCAAAAACATCATGAGCTTCGAGGCTCGGTCAACAACGGTCTTGGATTACTGGATCGTTGCAGGAGAGACGCCAGCGCAGATTATTGAGGCATACGCCGAGGTCACTGGCAAAGTACCTATGATGCCAGAATATGGCCTCGGCTTCTGGCAATGCAAGTTGCGTTACCAGACCCAGGATGAGCTTCTCAATGTTGCACGAGAGTACAAACGACTCCAACTGCCGATTGATTTGATCGTCATCGACTTCTTTGTGAGTTGCAGCAGACTAAAACCCCGTTCAGAACGCGTATTGACTCGCTTCAGCACTGGCCAAAACAGGGTGATTGGCGCTTTGATGAGACGTATTGGCCAAATCCAAACGCCATGGTCAAGGAGTTGCAAGATATGGGCATCGAACTCATGGTCTCCATCTGGCCAACAGTCGATCGCAAGTCCGAGAACTATGACGAGATGCTGGAGAAGGGTTTGCTCATTCGCACAGAGCGTGGCGAGCGCATAGCTATGACATTCCAGGGCGTCACTGTACATTTCGATCCAACCAATCCAGCATCGCGAAAGTACGTCTGGGGTAAGGCGAAACAAAACTACTACTCAAAGGGCATCAAGGCTTTCTGGTTGGACGAAGCCGAGCCCGAGTACACGGTGTACGACTTCGACAACTACAGGTATCATCTTGGGTCCAACCTGGCCGTCGGCAACATCTTTCCACGAGAATATTCGCGTGCCTTTTACGAGGGCATGGTAGATGAGGGTCAGACTGGAGTTGTCAATCTTGTTCGTTGTGCTTGGGCAGGCAGTCAAAAGTACGGTGCCCTTGTATGGAGTGGCGACATTGCTTCTTCGTGGAGCAGCTTCCGAGACCAACTGGCGGCAGGGTTATCTATGGGTATCGCCGGCATTCCCTGGTGGACAACAGGTAACCTCCTTCCAGTTCCAGCTTGAATTGAAGGCTTACTTTGAACAACAGACATTGGTGGCTTCCACGGGGGTGATCCCAATGACCCTAAGTTCCGGGAGTTGTTCGTGCGATGGTTTCAGTGGGGAGCATTTTGCCCTGTTATGAGACTTCATGGCGATCGCGAGCCAAGGCAGGCGAAGGTCGGTAATACTGGAGGAGCATCATGTCGCAGCGGTGCAGACAACGAGGTGTGGTCATACGGGTCGGAGGTGTTTGAGATCTGCAAAAGGTACATGCAGTTTCGCGAAGAGCTTCGACCTTACACACGAAAGCTCATGAAGGAAGCTCACGAGTATGGCACCCCAGTCATGAGGACGCTCTTCTTCGAGTTTCCGGATGATGCCATTTGTTGGGAAGTCGATGAACAGTACATGTATGGTGATAAGTATCTCTGCTGCCCGGTTTTTTCAGAGGGTCAGACGCAGACAGCGGTGTATCTACCAAAGCTGACTGATGGCAAGAAGTGGCAGAGGCTATGGAGTGAAGATACCTACGAGGGTGGCATCCATATTACGATCGCGTCTCCTTTGCAGGAAATGCCTGTATTTATCAGGCCGTAGACAACGACGTGCAATTTCTAATGCACAAGTCTAGCAGAGATTAATGCCTCGGATTAAGATGTTGTGCAATAATATGCCCAAATATGTCTTCCCGCTTGTTCCCGGCTGGTACCTACTAGTCTCAACACGAAAATCTGGTCAGCTGTCCAGACAACCCCGCACTGTTCCCTTAACATCAGACAGCCCACTTATCATACTCGCTATAAGAGTTGCCGAACAGCGCTATGACCAAGGTGTTAATGCTCTAGTTGTTCCTTTACCGGCCTGTGTGATACCAACTCAGTCGCTGCCAAAGATGCATATTAGCTGCTCTGTTTGTAACCAAACATTCCACAGGCCAGAGCATCTCACTCGTCATTTTCGCACACATACACACGAAAAGCCATATAGATGCTCCTTCTGCGAAAAACGGTTTTCCCGACTGTAAGTCATCCTCTGAGTATTAAAGATGACATCTAACCAAGATCAGTGATGTCTTGACCCGTCACAAGGCATCACATGAGCAGCAAAACGAAGTGTCAGCAACACCTGTTTCTACCAGAGCATGCAAGCAGTGTGCGCTTGACCGGGTCCGCTGTTCACGGAGTTTACCATGTAAGAGATGCTCGAGTCGCAACTTGCCATGTTGCTACCCTGCCTCAGGTAGAGCAGTTTCACGAGGCAATACCAGCGAGCGGAGAGGGATGCAGTTGGCCGAACCCGAAAACTTGGGTCCAAGCGCCTTACTAGAAATGGCCCATGAAACCGTTGCAATCGACAGTGAAGTAGAGATTCCGCCGAGCGACGGTACTGCAATGCGTCGGGATAACGCAGCTCCCAATGAACCTAGAGAGGAGAACAGCATCTGGGGTGCGTCATTGGGTGATGTTGTTACGCTTTACGACCTTGACCTTCCCGACCTTGGCCCACTAGGCATCAATTGGATCTCGCCTGGATATCAGTACGATATTGACTGGAACATGTTACCCAACAATGGCACTGGAAAGTCCCCACTTGACCCGCGCGGACAACAAACACCAGACGCCATTATCCCAACGGTACATGACATGGATCACAGTTTTCGTCAGCAAACCCACCAATCTACCTCTTTGGCGATTGAAACTTCAAGTTGCGACAGCGCGCAGAGTACGCAAACGCCCCTCACCGCTAGTGCAGAATACTATGTTAACGGCGATGGCTCACGTGCGCCATTCAGAGGCCGATACCATGATCGCGGCTCACTTGCTATTAATCAAGCGCTACCGACCGGTCTCAAGATAGGTAATGCACCGGAAGCAGCTTACTCATCCTGCTCATCTACACTATGCTCTGAGGAAGCATACGGTACATTGCTTGATACACTCAGACACCATGGACTTGATTCGATCGAATCAGGCATCGAATCAACGGCATTCCCTACTCATGCACAGATTGAGCTCTACGTGCAGCAGTACTTTGCACGCTTCAACCCGGTCTTCCCTTTCCTGCGTAAAACGACTTTCGAAGAAGAAAGCCCCCAGAGATGGCTGCTTCTCCTTGCTGTTGCTGCCATAGGGTCCAGATTCGTTCCCGGATCTCGAGATTCATATAATATCCTCTCGGAAAGGCTAGACGCTGCGCTTGATCGTTGCAAACATGGGCGTTACTCCGTACTGGATAATGTCATCGACAATGATTTATACGTACCTGGTGAAAATCTGATGTCAACCAGTCCCGCTGATGTTCAAACTTTGCAAGCTGGTATACTGCACCTTGTTTGCCTGATGCAGTCAGGAACGCAGGGATCCATGAACAAGGCACTGAGAGTGCGTCATGATCTTGTTAATAGCTGTCGCTCTCTAAAACTTCTCGAACTAAGTTCCGAGAACAGTAGTGTCCTGTCTACGTGCACGTCTCCCGGCTCACCAAGCTGGTTGAGGAGCGAAGCGAGAATCCGGACTGGGATCTCACTCTGGGTGTGTAGCATCAACTTTTCATCACTGATCTTATCAGCTGACTGGAACAGTTGTTCGACTGTTCAATGATGTACGAATTTGGAGTTCGACCTTTGTTGAACCTTGATGATGTGAGAACCAAACTGCCGTCATGCGAAGACATATGGCAGGGCAGCTTGCAGAATCGTCCGGAGCATGGGTTTCCCCAATCTATGACATTGACTGAGGCCCTCGAGGTTCTCTATATGGAAAAGAGATTACCCGTGGGTCTTAACGAGTTCAGTGTGGGACTACTGATACACGCAATCTACCGCCATACAAAGGATATGCTGACGGCAAGTCGACTGAGATCGTGGATTCCTTCAGCGATGGCAGAACATCGAAGCGCCATTCAACACAATCGTCCATCTTTGGACTGGCTTCCTTCGACTCAGATAGGTTCCAAGTGGCGGAACAGTGCTTGCGACTCCTTGGACATATTGCACTGGCATGCCAACAGCAAAGTGGCAACATCCTCTGGGTTTGAACACCATACAATCTTACAACTGCACCTCGCACGTATCACAATACTCACGCCTACTGGTTGCATTCAATCTTTGGCGAGAGATCTGACGGATATTACTCAGTACGGAGCTCAGACTGACAGCCGGATTTGTCTAGATCGCGCACGAAATGAGTTACTGCAGTGGGTCGTTGAAGATAAATATAAGACCAGACTTGCCGTGATTCACTGTGCTGCGCTTTACTGGCATGTACGAAGGTACAGTCGAGACAGTGTGCAAGAGCCCTACGCCATCTTTATCGCAACCCTTACTTTGTGGTCGTTCTGCGTGACCATGCAACTACCAGAAGCTTCTGAGGCTATTTTCAACGACAGAGATGGTGTTCCAGAGCCAAGCTTCTGTCATCTGGACCGACCTTTGGATGATGAGCTCGTACAGCTGTTCGTACGCGTTGGTCATAGGATGTGTCCCAACATTTCGAGGGTTGGCAATATCCTTGATCCCCAAGCTGCCCCTAATATTCTTCGAGAAGGAAGGAGCCTCCTTCTGGCGGGGTCGCGAGCGCGTGTCAACACGGACAATACAGCTCCACAATTCACATGGGGTATTGAGGAGTGCTATGTAAAGTCATTGAGTGGGATACTCGAGACCATGGCGCGTGCGGAGCGGAATAGCACGAACCAGAGCTCTCTAATCTTCCCCTGGTGCTTGGCGCTGGTCTGAAAATATTGATTGTGCACGTTCGTCCCCATACCAATGGATCCACATAAAGGTAAATTTAGGCGCTGTTCTGGCACAGACAAAATCTTGAGTCCGAAGCCAACTTCCTTCGTAATCGAAATCCCAATTTATAGAGATCTTTTTCCTGCGCAGTCGAAATTCTCCACAATTGTCTCTTAATAAAAATGAACTACCATCCCAGTAGTTCACACTGCCCAAGAGTGGAGACTGTATTAAATTTTGGGGGGATTGCCTACTGGGGCTGGTCGACCCCGCCGTAGCTCGTGTCACCTGGTTCGTTAACACCTCCCCTGCTTCTCCACATGCAACCCCAGCCGGATTTTACCCCAGATTATCGGGCTCTTGCTCCGGTGGGGGCCTGGGATTAGATTGAAGGATGAGACTGCGCAATGTTACTCTCCCTCGACAACGCAACTATATATCCCTGCTTATCATTACTTGCATGGATCCCAAGTCGGTCATCTTCTCTATTGTACTATACAGTTGCGCCCAACAGCATTCTCATGTCTACCCTAACTAAGAACGAAGTTATCCTGGATGGGCACGATGAAGGATTTCATCAAGCCAGGCAGGCGGCTGAAGAGGAACATGATCTTACACCTTGGCAAGCCCTCCGTCTTCACCCCAAATCGGTGATGTGGTCCGTCTTGTTATCGAACTGTATCATCATGGAAGGCTACGACATCGTCCTCATCTACTCTTTCTTCGCCCAGCCAGCCTTCGCTCGCCGGTACGGTCAGTGCGATTCTAGCGGAGCCTGTCAAATTACGGCCTCCTGGCAGGCAGGACTTGGCAACGCCGTTGGGTGTGGGACTATCATCGGTGCCTTTGCCAATGGATACTTCTGCCAAAGATATGGCTACCGCCCGGTCCTTCTCACTTCTTTGGTCTTCATTTGCGCTTTCATCGCTATCTCGTTCTCCGCGCCCAGTTTGCCGGTTTTACTTGTAGGCCAATTTCTCTGCGGTATACCATGGGTAAGTGCTCAATCGAGAAAGTTTGGAATTTTCACTAATACTTACAGGGCGTTTTCGCAACTATGGCACCTGCCTATGCGAGCGAGGTCTGCCCCATGGCCTTGCGGGGATATCTCGCCGTATATGTCAATCTCTGTTGGGCTTTCGGACAACTCATCTCTGCAGCTGTACAGTCGGCATTCTCAGGTGGTACCAGCCAATGGTCATATCGCATTCCGTTTGCCATCCAGTGGGTATGGCCCATTCCGCTCTTCCTGGTGCTCTTCTCCGCTCCCGAGTCACCGTGGCACTATGTCCGTAAAGGTGACCTTAGAATGGCAGAAAAGATGTTGAAACGCCTTTCTTCACCGTCCCAGCTAGACTCAATCAAGCAGAAGGTCGCGATGATGGTCCATACAAACGAGCTGGAAGTGTCGCTTAGCAAGGATACGTCTTACTGGCAATGCTTCAAGGGCATAGACCTGCGTCGTACCGAGATTGCTTGCATGGCTTTTGCCGCTCAGCCCTTCTGCGGCTCAGCTATGGGCGGCACCCCAACATACTTTTTCGTTCAGGCCGGTCTTCCCAGCAGCATTTCTTTCAAGATGTCTATTGGTGGTCTGGGTATTGCATCAATTGGCACGGTCGTATCCTGGTTTCTCATGTCCTACTGCGGCCGTCGAACCATCTACCTTTGGGGCTTGGGTGGACTTACTGCGATTCTCGTAACTGTCGGCGCCATAAGTGCTGGCGACGCCAGATCATCGCAAGGAAACTATGCCCAAGCTGGTCTGATGCTTGGGTGGCTCGCGATCTACTATCTCACCGTTGGACCAATTTGTTACGCCATTATCACCGAGGTGTCCTCAACTCGATTACGTAGCAAGAGTGTTTGCCTTAGCCGCATAGCCTACTACATCGCGCAGATCATCAGCAACGTCGTCAATCCCTACATGCTCAACCCAACCGCTGGTGACTGGAAGGGAAAAACAGGATTTTTCTGGGGTGGCTTTGCATTCCTCTTCTTTATCTGGACTTTTCTACGCCTACCTGAGACCAAAGGACGCACTTTCGAGGAGATCGACATATTATTCGCAGAAGGTGTCCGAGCTAGGGACTTCAAGAACCATGAGGTAAATGCCTACACCGACACAACCACTAAGAGAAACGCTTTAACCCAGCAACCCTAATCTCATATTTGTCTGTAAACCTCAAACCTAAGAATAGGCCTTGGCCTTCCTTATACCTTAGTCACACTATAGTAAGTTTTTTCTGTATAAATTAGATTACTTACTTCGCTCGTAAAACTACCTAAAAAGTAGCTCGTACGCTAATAACCTTACCTATAAAAGGTTGAATAAAGATAAGAGTTGTAACGGGCTGAACGCCCTTTGGATAGCTCCTTAATGAGATCTCGGTTCAAGCTACGTACGCGGCATCCGAAATACGTTCAGATAACGAGCCTAGAATCCGGGTGTTACCCTAAGCACCTAGATTCTACTTATTGTCTGAGCAGCGCCTAGATAACCCGCTTAGATACTTTAGTATAACCTTTCTCTAATAAGTAAATAAACATTATATCAGTAGAGTGGCTTAGGCCTTCTAAGATATATCTATTGAAGAAAAAAAATTCCGATATTTATTGAGACTAGTACGTAAAGCGGATAGAGGTGCCGGACGGGCCAACGCCGCGGACGGGCCAACGCCGGATTACGTCCTCCAACACCAATTATTCTATCCACTTCAACCACCTATAACGTGACCATAATGCAATCAATTGACGCTGCGCTTACTGCTATTAACGCGCTAAAGCCTAATAAAAAGCTTGTATACTCTCAAATTGCAAAAAAATATAGTGTTGACCTAGAAACGCTGAGCCGCCGCTACTGAGGTATTTCTAGCTCTAGATAAGCAGCTGCACAAAACTAGTAGGCAGTCCACCCATAACATGAAGCTAAGCTTATCAATTATATTAATAGACTTACTAAGCGAGGCCTACTACCTATACGGAGTATCATTCGAAATATCGCATTGTAGCTAGCTTAGAAGTAGCTCAGATACTACTAGGTTAATCGCTTTATTTATCGCAACTCGTATCTTATTATACTTAAGCGTACCACGCTAATCGATCGCAGCTAGCGCCGAGCTAATTTAGAAAAGAAATATTAGCTCTACTTCGAGCTTCTACGCCAAAAAATTAATTAATATAACGTAGAGCCGCGATATATATATAATATAGATGAGAAAGGCTTTATAATTAGAGTATAGTCCCGTTTAGTCTAAATCTTTTCTAAAGCTGCTCTTAAGTCTAAGTTAAAAAGATTAAATATTTAAGATAGTAATCGCGAATAGATTACGCTAATCGCGTGTATCTACGCGGATAGATTATATCTAAATCTAAGTATTATCTACTCCAGCAAATCCAGCTCTATCCAGAACTTATAGCTCTAAGGTTTTAATCTAGATATACATACTATGTATATTACCGCATCAGCTACTGGCTGGTCGAACGATAATATTAGTCTCCAATGGCTTAAATAAGTGTTCGATCTAGCTACTAAGCTAAAAGCTCAATCTTCTTACTAATTACTTATTATAGATAGGCACCATAGTCATATAATAATAGATTTTATTAACTAACGTGGTTCACAAGCGAGCTGATCACCCAAGTGAGCTAATCACGCCCCACCAGCGCGTCGACGTCGACACGTTATCACAGTCTTTTACAACAGTCAATAAACTATTATAATATACCAAATTAATTATTAGAATTACTACTATCACTTGCACTATCTATCTTAACTGCGTAGGTACGAGCGTTGTGTCCAGTCTGCTTACAACGCCCGCACCGCCTCTCTCCTCGCACCCTCTTTGACGTACTCTCACCGTCGCCACGGCTGCTATCCGCCTGTTCAGCTAGTACTTCTTGTACCTCGCCGATAGTAAGAGTCTCTTCTATCCGTATATATCGCCGCTTACGGCTCTTACGCTTTATTACTATATCTAGAGCTGCTTTAAGGCTACCTACTTTCTCGCGTAGTAACACCATCTTATATGCTATCTATTACGCACCCTTACTAAGCTGCGCGATCTTTTCGTCTAAAGAACTTATAGAAGACCTAGAACGGTTTCTTACTCTCTATTAAATAAGAGTACTTTAAGCCTCGACTTCGCGCGCGTTGCGTGGTATCTGCGTCTCCTAAGTAGCTACCCGTTATAGTAATTATTTTGGCGTCTGCACCACTATATTAAGCTTCGATAGCACAGCCTGTAGGTCGTGTAGGACTAGACTAGCTACTCTAAAGCCAGCTTAGATATTCTCCTTTGTAATAGACTGCTTAAAAGCAGCCTTAAAGGCTAGTAAGAAGGTCTCCTTGCTGATATAGTTAGTGCGGTTACGTGCTAAGCCTAAAACAGCGTCACCGTACTTACGCTTCAACGGCGAGAAGTAGGCGACGTTAAGAGGCTGTAATAGATAAGATAAGTGCGCAAGTATGCAGAGAAGAACTATATTCTTCTCCTTATAAAGATCTTAAAAATTAATAGAGCAGTAACTCTCATAGCCGTTAATAATAAGTAGTTGATATCTACCCACAGTATGCCTCTTTATATAGGTATTAAAGTGCTCTAACCACGTAAGAGTAAGCTGGTTATTCGTCCAGCTATTAGGACTAACTTTAAGCACCTAGTCGGCAGGCAGATTCTTAAACTAGACGTTAATAAGCACCTTGCCCGTAAAGATAATAAAGGGTAGTATCTAGTAACTAGACGCGCCTACGCCTTAGATCACAGTAACCTACTCACGGTTGCCTAGCTATATCCGCTTCTTTTTACTATGTCCTTCTAAGGCTATAATAACTAACTATAATAAAATCTTGCCTATTGTAAAGCTAGTTTTATTAAAGTTATAGATATTATTGTCTATAATATCCTACTTCTGCTTTATCGTCTTAACTAGATTTGTAACGGCGCAGGCAAGACTACTCGGATCAGTATCGGCAGTAGCGTCACTCAGAGGCATATAGGAGTGCGTGGGACATCAAACGAGCCTTGATTCGAATAGACACCTATAGGTCTTATACGAAAGGATATCAAAAATCTATCGAGCTACGGTATAGAGAAGGTGGGGTTTTATATCAGCAGATCTGCCCTCGGCTAGTACGTGCCCATGTTCGGATCCCTTTCAGATATTAGTTCAGTGTATACTCAAACTATTACACTACCCCCCCCTCTATTAACAGCTAGTCCCGTAGCTATTAAAAAAATTTCAATATTTGTTTATTTGTCTATTTACTTAATGTCGTTATCCTTCTATACAGGGTCTCGGCTAGGCCCCGAACAGCCTCCAGGCTAAGGAGAATCCACTCAGCACGTAATATTAAATCCGTTTACTCACTAAGTATATTAACAGCACGCGTCTATACTTACTATCACCAAAATACTAAAAAAATTCTACTCCTCCTATACACACACATACACACATCATACTATTGCGTTACTCTACTGGCGCGCTTCCGGAGGCGTACCGTCTTATCTGTCTTCGTTCAGTTCGTGCCTTTGCGCGCGGAGTCCATAATATAGACTACCGTTTCGGTACCGTAGAGTCTAAGAAGTACAATTATTACACTTAGTAGAAGGAGAAGTGCTCCTCTATAAGTTTTTTAAATCCTTCTAATTATAAGACGTCACTAACTCTAATAGGTTCTAGAGTACGTTAAGGCCGAGTTCGCCGTTTTTCTCGCAGCGATAGACCTAGTAGCTGCTACCCACTATAGTGACAAGCCAGAGAACGACCAGTACGCTGCTAAGCAGCGTCTCGAGTCCGCCGCCCTAGATCTAGCTCGCTAGGTCCAGGTAACAAAGAGCTAGAAGAAGGAGTTATCCGTAGTTAGGCTTCTCTCCGCCACGCACTAGGTGCTGGTAGAGATTCGGGATAGCTTACGCCGGCTGGAGAGCCGTGTGGCGGTAGTAGAGAATACTATAGAGGCTGGTGGGACTTTTATCTCAGACCCTATAGATATTAGTTCCAGGGGCGAGTTAGAGAAGGAGTTGGAGGGGGAGTTAGAGAGAGAGATAGAGAAAACTCTATCAGTAGACCTCCATGGTCTAGAGAATAGGGCAGGAGAGTCTTCTAACTCCCCCATTAATTAGGTGTTCAGTATAGTAGATAGTTAGTTAGATTAGGTTTATTTCTAGGGCGTTTTAGTTTTTATTCTATACCCATTATAAAGAATTATTTTTCTTTTCCCTATATTTAATCATCTTACAGTAAAGTTATATTCTCTATACCTTGCTCCTATACCTAGATCCACTTTAATAAGGAATAGGGAGGTCCTAGTTTTATTAGATTTTAGTTATAGAAGATCTTAAGCTTATAGAGTGCCCCTATAAAGTTTAAGGTAGGGTACTAGATAGAGTCCAGATTATATCTAATCTACCTTACCTAATACTTAAGCTTCGAGCGATACACTTTACTAGCTAAGACTTCTTTAACTTCCCACTCTTCTACTCCTTAGATAGAGGTTCCTAACAGCTTAGGGGCTTCTTATCTAAGTAAGGGATCTTAAGGGTCTTTACAGAGTAATTCCGGAGTAAAGACATTATAGATTTAGAACCCTTCTAGTAGCTATAGGCGATAAGAATTTCCTACCTTTTCTAGCACCTTAAAAGGTCCCTCCTATTTATCAGATAACTTATAGCTGGGGCGATCCGTAGTAAGGTTTTTCGTGTCTAAGAAGACTTAGTCTCTAACTTTCTAGTTAATAGAACGTCAGTATCGGTTTACCACGGTTCGTATCTAATCCTAGGCTTTCTCCATTTATTCCTTAGCAACCTTCTAGGCAGCGTATATTCTAGTAGCTAGGGCGAGAGCATCCTAATGGTTGAGCTTATTGGTAGGGGATAGCTTACTCTCTTTCTAGTCCTAGTCCCAGCTCTGCCTTAGTTCGGTTCCGTATAAGATCCAGTACGGGGACATACTAATAGAAGAGTAAGGTAGGGAAATTTGGGCTCTATTAATTAGAGGGAGTAACTCACTCTAGTTATCCTAGTAGTAGGCTACGAACGGACGTAGCCTCTAATTAATATACTTATTTATAATCTTAGTCTAGCTATTAGTTTCTTTATAGTAGATGGTAGATAGTTTTACTTTAACGCCTAGGATCTGATAGAATTCGGACTAAAAACTAGAGATAAACTAAGGACCTCTGTCTGAGATGATGGTTTCGGGCGTATAGCTAAAATAGTACACCTACTAAACGAATAACTCAGCTATACCCCTCACGTTAATGGTTTTATTATAAGGAATAGAAATAGCCTATTTAGATAGGCGGTTAATAACGACCATAATTATGTTATAACCAGACCTGTCTTAGGGGAATTTCTTAAAGTCGATGCACAGGTGCTATATTAGCCAGTTAGGAATAAGGAGGGGGTGAATTATATCTAGGACTTGAGTCTATCTTAGATATATCTTACAATAAGCTATGTAATTTTATACATATCTTTTATAAGAAGACTCTATTCCTTTCTAGTAGTACTTCCGGGCTAGTAGCTAATAAGTTTTCTTAGCACTGAGGTGTGCAGAGGATACCTAATTATAGGCTTCCTAGATAAGACGGGTACAAAGAATAGAAGTAGAGAGAACGTATAGTTAGTTCTTATACAGAAGGAGGTCACCGCGGAGTTAGAACTTACCCAGAAGGGTGGTCCTTTCTTCTATAAAGGAGGAACGGTTAAGTTATAAGACAGCTTTAATAAGTTTAAGAGAGTCTAGGGATATTAGCTCTAAAGTAGCCTCGACTGCTAAAATAAAATAATAATGAATTTACAGTCGGGCCACGTAGGCTTAAGCTAGGTTAGAGTTAATCCAGCTGTCAAGTTGGTGCGGTCCTAGTAGAACCCACGACCTATTATTAGTTTAGGCTATTTTAAGGTTTTCTATATCTTATTCCTAATAAGAAAGGATATCTGCGCGAGTATTACTCTTTCCGAGGGTATATTAGATATAGAAATTAAAGGGGGCTAGCTCTTCGGCCTATCTTACTTATCTAGCGTTAAGAACCTTAGTACTTATAAAGTATTCTAGAGAATGATAATCTAAATAGACGTCGACCTAGGCTTAAGCTAATAGGAGCTTAGGTCGCCATTTGCTAAAGGCTATAAGGATAGCAAATAGTTCTTTATTATAGATCTCCTAATTTAGTTCCAATTCAAATAAGACCTTACTATAGAACGCTATAGGGCACCATTTATCGTTAGGTTATTTTTAGGATAACATACTAGCTATAACGCCATCGGAGGCGTTAGTCTCTACCTTCGTATTATACTCTAGTTAATAGTAATATAAGGTAGGTATTAAAAAGAGGGCTAATTTTAATTTTTTAAAAGCTTAATCGCAGTCCAAATTCTATATAAAGGGTCTAGAGGGACTCTAGAGAGCGAGAAGAGGTTTTATAATTTATAAGTATTCTAGGACGAATTGTTGGTAGAACCCTATAAATCCTAGGAACGACTTTATAGTAGTAACAGTTATAGGTGGTTTCTAGTCTCGTAAGGCGTCTACTTTTTCTAGGTTAACTTCTAGACCTTTGTTAGTTAAAATATAGCCTAGGTATTTAGTCTGAGTAATATGTTACAAGTAACAAGAAGGATTCTCTCCTTGACAAATGACGAGATGGCTGAAGGCCTATGGACGTCCACGTCAGAAGGTAATGATCATCGCGGGGCTAGGTCACGTGATGTGCCATCCCGCCAAGGGCAACCATCCGAGGGATGGCAGGACGCCTTGGGATGGCAGCCATCCCCAACATCACAACCATCCCAGGGATGGCAGGGAAGTAAGGGATGGCAGGACCAAAGGCAACGGATATAAGAATGGGTTAGATTTCATTATTACATTCGTTATGGTCAACTTAAATTGTACTTTCTTACTAGTATCTTTACTTAATAAGATTATCACAAGTTAGTCTATCAAATAGATTAGTCTTATCAAACTCTCCTTAAGCACGCCAACTCCACTGCATCGCCAGATAAGCCTCACGGAACACTAACGTAATACTTACCTACCTTAGTGCGGACTAGAATAGTGTCACGGCGCTGGCTGAGTGGCCGGCGCGCGATCGTCTGATTGGCTGCCGACAGAATCCGGGTGAGGGTCCGAGCACCCGGATTCTGCAAAACCGCCGCAACTTCACTAGTGTAGCTCTTCGAGCTACGTCCTGTCTTCTACTCTATATTACCTGTAGTGAGAGCCTGTTGATTAGCTGTAGCAATAGAACCTGTACACGCGCCTGTCCTCTCTGCCCGTGAGCCCGTACCGTGACATTACGTAGCTCCCCCCCACAGGCCCGTGTATTTCACCGCCATGAACCGCCCCGAGCCCCCCTCCTTCCCAGAGACGCCTGACGAACTCACTGCTAGTGTAGCAGCGCATCCAGGGGAATGGCTAATGTACTTACGCAACACTGCCCAGTATACCCAGAAACTCGAGGAAAACCACGCCGCGTCCCAGGACCAGGAGCAGTCTCTGCGGATCCAGGTCAAGGAGAGAGAAGCTGTCATTCAGTACCAGAAGGAGCAGCTAGCAGCCGACCAGAAGCAGATTACTAAACTCGAGATTGAAAAGACCCAGCTTGCTACAGCTGCCACACCTGCGGTACTGACACCCCCGGCCGTCACTACGTTTCCCCCTAACCCCGTTGGCGTTGCTAAGGCCTCCGCAGACGACCCAACGGGACCGCCTGCGCCTGTTACTCCCCCAAGTTCCCGAACTCCCAGCCTCAGTAAGAGAATACCTGA
>NW_006911906.1:0-5000 GCF_000338995.1 Bipolaris sorokiniana ND90Pr | reverse complement strand
GGAGCAGTCTCTGCGGAGTCCAAGGTCAAGGAGAGAGAAGCTGTCATTCAGTACCAGAAGGAGCAGCTAGCAGCCGACCAGAAGCAGATTACTAAACTCGAGATTGAAAAGACCCAGCTTGCTACAGCTGCCACACCTGCGGTACTGACACCCCCGGCCGTCACTACGTTTCCCCCTAACCCCGTTGGCGTTGCTAAGGCCTCCGCAGACGACCCAACGGGACCGCCTGCGCCTGTTACTCCCCCAAGTTCCCGAACTCCCAGCCTCAGTAAGAGAATACCTGACCCAAAGGAATTTGATAGAACTCGAAGCGACCTACACCAGTTTATCCAACAGATCTACGGCAAGATGAGCGCGAACGCCGACCGATTCCCGCAGGCCACTAGGCGCATGCTTTACGTAGCAGGACGACTTACGGGTAAAGCGTACGCGCTAATGCTACCGAAGATCCAATACAGAATTCCCCAGTTTGTCGATTACCCACAGATGCTAGAGTACCTAGAAAGGGCCTTCGGCGACCCCGACCGCACCCAAAATGCCCAGAACCGTCTTTTCCAATGGAAGCAGAAGAACCTAGACTTTACCGCCTACCTGTCGGAGTTTCAACGCTTAGCTCTAGAGGCCGAGATACCAGAGAGCGCACTAGTCCCCTTATTATTCCAAGGGATCTCCCGCGAGCTTCAGGATATGCTCCTCCATAGCCCCGCCCCGTCTACCGAATACACGTCCTATATCAACCATCTCCAGGCACTCGACAACCGTTACCGCCAGCACCAACAGCAGGTTAGCCGATCTCGAGGAACACCGTCCACTAAGAACCCCGGATATATCACTAGAGAGGCTATAGGCCGCCCGTCCGCGCCCCGTCCCGCCCCCCTCACTACCGCCGTTCCAGCGGACCCGATGGACCTGAGCTCTCAGAAGAACTTTACGACGGGAGGGAGACGAGAGAGAAACGAGTGCTTCCGCTACGGATCGCCGCAGCACCAGGTCAGGGACTGCCCACACCCAGATAATCGCCCAGCCCTACAGATCCGCTCCAGTAACATAGAATACGCCGCTAGTCCTACACGCCGCCGTGCCCCTACGCCCCCCCGAGGACGCCGAACCACCCCTCCACACTCGCCCTCCAACTACCGCCGTACCAGCCCCCAGAGTAGCCCCAACCAGTCGGTAAATGGGGTGAGCCTAAACTAAGTCGCGTCCAGGCTCCCCTACCGCGCAACCAGGACCGACGCCGCCTGGTCCGTATTTCCGCTGCGTCTGCCAAGGGACTCTCAGTAAGCGAGGAAAGCGAGCTGAGGTCTAACCTAATAATACTGCCTGTTACCCTGAAGGTAGGGGAAGAGACGATACCCACCTACGCGATGACTAACACCGGAGCCGAAGGGAAGGGCTTCGTTAACCTAAACTGGGCCCAGGGCCGACAACTACCCCTACAGGAACTGAAACGACCAATCCGACTAGAAGTGTTCGACGGTCGAGAAGCCGAGACTAGGTCTATTACCCATTACCTGAAAACCGACATGGTGGTAGGTAACCACCGTGAGACTATCTGCTTGCTAGCTACGCAACTAGCACACTACCCTGTCATCCTAGGGATGCCCTAGATGAAGCTTCACGACCCCCAAGTAGAGTTCGCGAACCATACTTTCACGTTCGATAGTGAGTACTGTCAGAACAACTACAACCTCCCCAACCGCCCAACCCGGATCCCTGCCCTACATGATGTGCCTCAGAAGACGCGCCCTGCCGCCGTGCCTAACCAACCTAAGAAACTCCGTCACTTAGATATCGCAAAGGTATCCTTGCGGGCTTGCGCAGCATACGCCCGAAGAAACTACTAGATTTTTAAAGTGTCGATTAAACAGATCGACGAGCTTCTGGCTAGCACTAACCCCCTGAACCCTTCTAATCCCGTAGACCTAGGAGACCTCCTCCCCCAGGAGCTCTGGGAGTTTATGGACGTGTTCTCACCTAAGGAGGCGGAGAAGCTGCCCCCACACCGCGCCCACGATCACGACATTCGCCTACTAGAGGGCAAGACCCCCCCTTTTAGCCCGTTGTACCCAATGTCCCGCGAAGAGCTTATAGCCTTACGAGAATGGCTCGAAGAGAACCTGCGCAAGGGGTTCATCCGTCCTAGCTCCTCTCCCGCCGCGTCCCCCGTCCTCTTTATTAAGAAGCCCGATAGAGGGCTCCGCTTCTATGTAGACTACCGTGGTCTAAACAATATCTCTGTTAAGGACCGATACCCGCTCCCGCTAGTTAAGGAAAGCTTAAACAACCTGAAGGGCATAAAGTACTTCTCTAAAATCGACATCGTCGCCGCCTTTAACAACGTACGCATTAAGGAAGGCCAGGAGTATCTAACAGCGTTCCGTACTAGATTTGGACTATACGAGTCCCTAGTGACGCCGTTTAGCTTAACAGGTGCCCCTACCACGTTCCAGAGGTTTATTAACAACACCCTACGAGAGTATCTCGACGTTTTCTACACCGCCTACCTAGACGACATTCTGATCTACAGCCGTAGCCGAAGCGAGCATAAAGACCACCTAAGAAAGGTCCTGGCAGCCCTACGCAGGGCTGGCTTATATGCCCAGATGAAGAAGTGCGAATTCTTCAAGACTGAGACCACCTTCCTTAGAGTTATCGTAGGAAGGGAGGGTATCCGAATGGACCCGCGAAAGGTCGAGACTATCCAGAACTAGCCGACGCCTACCTGCCTAACTAATGTACAAGCGTTTATCGGGTTTAGCAATTTTTACCGCCGATTTATACGCGACTTCTCCAAGATTATAGCGCCTATGGTAGGCCTAACGAAGAAGAGAGTCAAATTTCAATAGAGTACTGCCTGCCAGGGGGCCTTTGATTGTCTGAAGTCGGCCTTCACGGAGGCGCCTATCCTGGCCCCTTTCGACTAGAACAAGGAGATCATTCTAGAGACTGACGCGTCCGACTACGTGTCGGCTGGAGTGCTGTCGCAGCACGGAGACGACGGGATTCTAAGACCAGTAGCATTCTTCTCTAAGAAGCACTCAGTCACGGAGTGCAACTACGAGATCTACGACAAGGAACTACTAGCAATTATCCGCTGCTTCGAGGAGTGGAGACCTGAGCTAGAGGGCACAGCGTCTCCTATCAAAGTAATTACTAACCACCGCAACCTAGAATACTTTACGACGACCAAGCTGCTAAACAGACGACAAGCCCGCTGGGCTGAATTTCTTTCCCGTTTTAATTTCAAAATTGTGTACCGACCAGATAAGCTAGGAGCAAAGCCTAATGCGCTGACCAGGAGGTCAGGAGACCTGCCTAAGGAGGGGGATGAACGCCTCGAGCACCAGAGCCGGGTGGTACTAAAGAAGGAGAACTTCGAACCAGACTCCCTACAGGGGGGTACCCAAGAAACTTTCCCTAGTTCCCCCCTAGTCCTCCCTACTGCCAGCCCAGGTGAGGCTACACCAAAGAAGACTGTCCGCTTTAGCGACGACTGCACGCTACGCCTACTCCCTATACGCCAACCTGCCCGCCCAAGCCTGCCACCTGAGAGAACCGCACCGCTGCTCCCGCCTCAGATCCAATCCATGTTCGATGACGGGTATCAGAACGACCCCAAGCTGTCGTCGATTCTATCCGCACTCCGCACCAACGCTAGACGGCATAAGAAAATCACACTTGCGGAGTGCGCGGAACGGGATGGGTACCTATACTACCGTGACCGCCTATACGTCCCCGAGTGCCCAGAGCTACATACAGAACTACTGCGCATATACCACGAGAGCCCAGTTACCGGGCATATAGGGAGAGCCCGCACGTACGAGTCTCTATCTCAAGAATACTACTGGCCTGGCATGTTAGACTACGTTGAGCGCTAGGTCCAGAACTGCCACTCCTGCAAAAGAACGACCGCGTCCCGTGAGGCCAAACAGGGAGTGTTAAGACCCTTGCCGATCCCAGAGCAGGCCTGGCGAGACGTATCTATGGACTTCATCACACACCTGCCAGAGAGCCAGGGCCACGACGCCATCCTTGTGGTCGTAGATCGCCTGACCAAGATAAGACACTTCGTCGCCTGCCACGGAACCTGCGATGCAGAAGAGGTGTCAAGACTGTTCACAAAGCACGTGTGGAAACTCCACGGTCTGCCCCAGACGATCGTGTCCGATCGAGGACCCCAGTTCGTGTCTGCATTCTGGAATCACCTGACCCGCCGCCTAGGGATCAAGCCCCTCCTGTCCACCGCGTACCACCCCGAGACTAATAGCCAGACTAAGAGAGCGAACTCGTTCCTAGAACAGTACCTCCGCAGCCACGTGTCATATCTACAGGACGACTGGTCTACCTAGCTGCCTTTAGCAGAGTTCGCTGCGAATAATGCTATCAACGAGAGTACCCAGACCACGCCGTTCTTCGCGAACTACGGCTACCACCCGAGACTAGGATTTAAGCCAGCCCTGACACGAGACCAACCCGCCGCCCGCGATGCCGAGGAACTTGCCCAGAAGATAAATACTGTCCACGAGTACCTGCGAGCCGAGATCTGCCTAGCCCAGGCCCGTCACGAGAAGTATGCTAACCGGAAGAGACAGCCTGCCCGCCACTTCCTAGTGGACGATACTGTATAGTTGGATGCCAGAAACATCAAGACTACCCGTCCCCAGAAGAAGCTAGACTGGAAGCTATTAGGACCCTACCGGGTCGCCGAGGTCGTTAGCCCATACGCCTACCGCCTAGAGCTGCCTGCGTCTATAAAGATTCACCCTGTCTTCCACGTGAGCCTGTTAAGACCTGCCGCTTCCAACCCCCTACCTGGACAACGCCATGATCCCCCTCCGCCTATCGAGGTCGAGGGGATAGAGGAATGGGAGGTGGAGGATATTCTGGATTCCCGATTCGACCGCCGCGGACGAGGAGGTCGCCCCCGCCTGAAGTACTTAGTGAAGTGGGCTGGCTACGACGAGCCAACTGAGGTCCCCGCAGCCACCTAGAAAATG
>NW_006911905.1:1393263-1410923 GCF_000338995.1 Bipolaris sorokiniana ND90Pr | reverse complement strand
TCGTCAGATCGGAGACTCGCGTAGGTATGTCTACAACGATGGGTTCGTCGCGTCGTGAAGGTTGCGTGTTACCACGGGTTCGGGAGCTCGACGCGGTGCTTGTAATCGACGGTAAAGTCGCGATCGATTCGTAATTCGATAGTACGGGAGAGAGCGGAAGCGTTGGTTTTGGTTGTGGTTCTTGCGAGCCCTCTGGATCTGCGAGTGCCCAAATCTTTAGTGATTCACATTTGATTTTAAGTTGGCGATACCACGCTGTCCAGTTGTTACTATCGGTCAGAATGACTGTCGCATCTCGCGTAGCATGATTAGACATATTGCGTAATCGGGTTTTTCGATGTCAGTGAGACTCTTAATTGTCAGATTTGATGGGTCTTTAATGATAGGGTCATGAAAAAGGTGTTCATTTTTGCTATCTCCTGAGGTGTCGCCTTTTTGTGGCTTTTTTCTTTTCTTTTGTTTCCTTGGCCTTATGCATGGGCCTCAACTAAAGCCTTACTTCTGACATTATAATGTAATCGGCGATAATACTTATCGAAAAAAATAAAAGGCTATGTATAGAAAATTAGCGTTAACGATAAATATAGAATTAGCAGCGTTAATATATCGCTACTAGTAGAGTGCTCTAGGTAAAGCAGGCTCAGCAGCTTACTATAGAGGCAGAAAGGTTACTTATAGGTGGTAGCTAGAACTAGGCTGGTGAGCGACGTTAGCGCGCGCCGCCAACGTGCACGAAGTGCCACGTTAAAGGACATACTCGTACTTCGTGTAAAACTAGATAATAAATTATATTTCTTAATTCCTTATTATTTTATTACGTCGTTGTGGCTTAATTATGTAGAGCGTCGCGTCAAGTTTGGTGGGGCGTTCAGCTTACTGATGTTTCCAGCTTACTGATAGAACACGTTACGAAGAGTAGAGAAGCAAGGTATAAAGAGAGGGGTGTCATACGACAACTTAACTCTTCTTATCTTTCTTCTTCTATACCATAGGCTAATGCAAACTCGTTCGAAGGCCTCCTCGCCCATGACAGGCAGAAATAAAACACTTCTAAAAGTAGATTTAAACACTTCTAAGGTAAGGCTTGGCAGCGCACGAGCCAGTTTTTGAGCACTTTTGATGTTGAAGCCAGCAATCTAATATAGCGGTTAACTCTCTTATAGTCATACTTTCGATTAAACTTCGTCGAGAGCTTTGGCCAGCGCTTTACAGAGGTCTTAGCCCAACTCTGGCTAACTGGCTCGCGGTTGCGAGCAGCTAGTAAAGAATCGGCAAGATCTTTAACAGCAGTAAGGCGCAGCGGAAATCCTCGCCAGTCAAGGTCCAGAATGTAGTCAACAATCGTCTCCTCTTCTGTCACAAGGAGCCTCATTAAGTTAGGCGAGCAATCTTGTCGAGAGGGCTTTCCTGTGCGTCTTCGCCTGAGTGTACTTTCAGAAACGTTGTAGATTGCTGCAGCACGCGGCAATGAGAGTGTCGCGTCACTTTAGATAGCCTGTAATGCTAGCTGTATTTGAGATTCTTTTGAAGGAGTTTGCATGTTATTATGTTGAGATATCGCGTGTAATAGTCATGTAATAGTCAAAGTTGATGGGGTCTTGGCACGTCCTGTCACTCGCCCATTCCAGTCACTCGCCCATTCCAGTCATTCGCCCACCCCAGACGTTAATAGCTAACACTCATGATGGTACGGGATTTTACCCCACTAACTACGATGCACTAGCGATGCGCTAAACATGTCAATCATGCAGCCAAAATCACACACCAAATTTGATCCACCGTACATTACCCGCCCAAACGGTTGGGAGCGCCAAGGGTAATCAGACAACCATATACTTATTCCCCCAGATCCCGATCCCCTTCATTTCCTGCAGCTACTTTCACCGGCCTACAATATGGGCTCAGCATTTTCTACCAACAACACTCCAACAGATGAAGAACCGCATACAAACCAGACAATGGACGCTCTTCCTACTCAAGAAACCGGGCATCAGCCGTATCATGGCCTCCCTGTTCCCGCTGAGGCAAGCATGACGCGCGAGGATTCGCAGACTTGGTACGCGGTATTCTTCGAGCAAGCAAATTGTGTACCACATAAGGACGGAAAACACATCATCATCCGCTGGCCGAGTCTACCGCGCGGGCAGATTCATGACTATGGGCGAGAATTGACTGGCTGGCCTGTGGTCAAGATCCGGAATGTATATCAACGCTTAGGAGAGGATCACGCCAGAATCGTTCGGTGAGTGCAAATTGTGTGTGCATCGTCTGCATGCGACTAACACCACCAAGTTACGATGGCGTCCTTGATGATGGCAGTCTACTCGTTGAGAGGCTGTGGCCCGGGCCGTTCGATTTGAAGCTGCCAGTAATGGCTGTACCTGTACCCGCGAAGCCCAGTCGCAACGACAAGACGATGCTGAGCCTGTATTACCGGTGGGCCCTTCAAGGTCTTTCAGCGCTCAGCGCTTTGCATTCTCATCGGATTTATCCCAGGACATTTTCCACTCAGATGATGTGGTTGCGCTCAGATTACTCTCTTGCGCTTACTGGATTTGTTGGTGCCGAAATCGTTGGCGATGAAACCGACTATGGAGAAGGCGGCAGCGTGCGCGAAGAGCTCATGGAGTTTGAAGAGGAAGCGTTGCACGGCTGCGTCCAGGAGGACATCTACTACTGGGCGACATTTGTGTGGAGACTTTTGACGAATGATTACACCGATAAATCACCCTCTGCTAAAACAGGGTGCTGGGAGCCATGTTGTCCAGTCGAGGGTGGGTGCAAACCGTATGATGACAACAGGGAGGTCTTCGACGAAAGATTCCTGAACAACATGTGGCAAGAGCTAGAAGAGGCAAGGCTGGGCAAAGTGTTAGTGAATGCTTGGAATAGGAAGTATACAACTGTCGATGAGGTGGCCGAGGACATCAAGTCTACTGCGTCAAAGATGGACATTGTAGTCACTAACGATGAAGTGGAGATGGATAAGAAGTGGGAAGATGTGTTTGAAGTTATTGAGACAGGACCACATCCGCACGCTCGTATCCTCAAATTCAAAGAATCTGGATCGGATTAAGGGACACAAATCGGCATTACTGTTCCAGTGTATTCTCAATATATCAAGAACTACATACACTAGGTAGAAGCCACACATCTACATCCACTGATCAGGACGTACCGATACAATAAGCATACCCTAGCCACAGCCCACTGCAATCACCGTTGAGTGCCGGATTCAGTGCATATAGTCTATCCAGCGAGATGCCAGCTGCCTGCGCCATATCGTAGCAGTAAATTCCATCCTTTTGTGCCACCCATTTGTTGCAATTCGCCGGAATGCCGCTTTGCGTAGGCCCTGGCGCTGCAGGCTTCGTCGTAGTAGCACTCGATGTGGTAGATACCCGTGTGGTGGTCGCGCGTGACGTTGTAGTGGATGCTCTACCGATGCAAACGTAGTAATTCGGCTGGAGAGTTGCGCAATCTTTGCCGACAGCCGGGTTCCAGGCATAGAAGTCATTGAGAGAGATGGAGTTCTGGTTGGCAATGGCCCAGCATCCATCGTTTGCTATTACGAGGTAGAACTTCGTGCAGCCGGATACCATGCCGTCCTAAGAACAGTTAGTTAAAAGACATAATCCACGTAGCGCACTATTTCATACTTGTATAGGCGAGGGTGTGCCACTGGCTGTGGGCGGTTTGGTGGATGTTGGACTTGGCGTAATGGATACATCCCCATCTATAGCTGGTATATCGGGCGTCCCAATGCAATAGTAGGATCCCAAAGACAGATTCAAACAATCTGCACCGACCGATGGGTTCATTGTGTAGAACTCACTCATTGTAAGATCGAAGTTTTCCACCATAACCCCACAATTCAGTTGCGTATTGACATGCATCCAGAAAAGACAATTAGCGATCTCGCCGGATGCGCGTGGTGACGGAGGTTTCCGAGCCGTCGGAGTAGCTGTGCATATTAGGAATGATCATAGTGCGATTGGTTTGATTGAACCACTCACCTTTCCAATAAGGAGTGGGTGCGGCGATGCCCATGCAGTATGACATGCTAGTCTGCAGTGCACAATCGTAGTTGTAACTCCGGTCTTCCACTCCGGCAGCGTTCTTGTCAATTGATGGATTCCACAACGCAAATTGCTTGGGTTTTCTCAGCAAATCATAATACAACGCGAAACGAATACAATCAAATCATACCTCGCGTTGTAAGCCAGCGGCTTCTGCAATGCTCCAGCAGTCAAGCGACTCGGAGTTGGTGCCATTGATCCACATGTAGCTGTCGCCATCAGTCAAGTACTTCACCACAAATATCAGAATGCTTACTTGTGGCAGTCCACACGAGTGTCGTTTGCCAGCGGAATGATGATGTTGCCAGGTGCAAGTGTTGGCGCTGGATCGACCCATGAAAGAGACGTCTTTGGCCCTGCAGTGAATGGCGGTAATGTAACAGTAGGACCTGCACCATAACCTGGGTAGGTATTGATGTCTCCAACTGGCTGGACACAATATGTGTAATTGAGCCAAAGATTAGTGCAGTTTCCGTTCAGCATAGGGTTCAGAAAGACGCTACGAGGAGTCAGTAGGGTCAAGTTCATACTGAAGGAATAATTCTCTCACAGATCTTTTGCGGCAACGTTGAACTTCAAAGATACGGTAGAACAATCGTCTCCAACGTCGACCTTGTAGTACTTCCCGCAACGTGATGTCACGTTTGGAGCAATGCCATTACCAAGGTCCGTCGGCAGCGGTCTGTGTGACTGGTCAATTGCAAGCAAATATTGTCAGTAAAGACTTACCTACGCTGGTGTCTCAACCGGTGTTGCTGTGGGAGTGTCGGGCATTGAAAAGTCTCCGTAAGGATTGCTAATGCAAATTGTGTCGCCAGTAAAACGTGCCAGGTTACTATACGAACTTAGACCATGATGAAGTCAGTGCAAAAGTCCATCTTACCTGCAGAGTTCATTGATGTTTGCATTCCATGCTCTTAGACGAACAGTGGAGATGGAAGCCTTAGCGGCGACCGAGGTACAAGTGTCGTTCTGAGCAAGAACGTACGTCTTGCATCGATTCGAGATACACAAAGACCCTGATTTCGGGAAGGATGTCATGTTATAGGGCAATCCATTCGAACTCAGCAGATGGTCTGTCGAAACGGACTGCTTTTGAGATACACTTCGATATGTGTCCGTAGGTTGAATGACGTAGGTAGTGCCGCTGCAAGTTGCAGTTGGCGTGGGTCTGTCGAGGTCAGCCTTTCTATTCATGAGATTCCATGCTAGGTGTGTTGACTTACGTGCTGAGTAACAAAGACGTCGCAACAGTGGTGGGATACTGAGTGGCTTTGCATGATGAGGTAAGGGAGGCATAATTCTGGCGTACACCATCGTCTACTGCAAAGGGAGAGTTTACCTGCAACTGGAAAGCCTTGATAATGCATTCGTCGCAGTCTGCTGCTGTCTTGAGATTACGAAGGTACGATGTACAGAACTCTCCAGTGCTTTGAAAGCTGTTAGCAGCTGGGACTCGTCACTACGTCAGTAAACACACCTTCTCTTGAGGCAAGCAACGTTGTAGGCATAGAGAATGAATTCGTCCAGATATTGCGGAAGCCAGTATGTGTCTTCATATTCATCGTAATATTGGGCACCTCGGCAAGCTCCTTTGACGCGGGTGCGTTGACGATCCAAGGATGACGCACAAGCCGATGTGCAGAGTGCTGTTAACTCTGCATCTCCAGGGTCGTAGAATGGGTTCGCATAGAGTTGTCCAATACTGTTGACACAGGTCACATTCGCACTGAAGACCGATTGACAGATTGATGATGCGTTAAACAACCCCGAGCCGACCACTGGGTGAAGTTGATAGCTTTGAGCGACCGCAAGGCGTATCGGGGTAAAAATGAGTGTGATGAGCGCAAACAAAAACATGATGCCACTGTGAGAGCGTGGAACAGATGCAGAAGAGACGGCGTCCTCTGCCTCGACGTGCGATCAGGGCCAACCTTTGATACCAGCAAATTGCGACATGGCGATATGGGCTTTCGGGCTGCCTTACTTGATCCTAGTCCAGGGGGTGAAGGACGTACTAAAATAACGTACAGTTCGCATGCAGGTACCATGCAGATACTATACAGGTACTATCCAGGCACCATGTAATATTGGATGTGTTCCAGGAAGAACCGTGTAGAAGAACATTTTTGGTATCTTAGCCCTTACAAAATCTCCTGTGGAAGGAGAGTGGCTTGCATATGCCAAGGAGTTAACTCGATAGTGGGGGCGGGAACGGCTCGCAGCCCATCGCTCCCGCATGCTAGATCATGTCTCTGATTGACAGTCATTTCGGGTATACATTTGTGTGTGATTGCCAAGGCGGTAGATTCGCACGAAGGACGTTACCTTCCTAAATGGGCTTCGCATCAGGCGGAATATAAGGCTAAATCCAAGAAAATTTGTTTACTGCACCGAATTCTGGATGGAATTGGCTTACTTGGATAGTGACAAATCTGGGAAAGCGTACCTTCCCCAAATGGTACGACTAACGCAGCTCCACTGAACACCCACATTTACCTAATCATAGCAGTCTCTTTTCACACGTATCCGCGACGGCCCGAATCCTTGCGTCCTGCAGGGTCTATTGAAACCGGATTCTTAGTTATCGCAAATCCTTCATCTTGACCATGTGGTCTTGTACACATATGCAGATCTTTGAATAACTCTACTATGCAGCCTACGGTGGGTGAGATTTCATATGGAGCTCCGGAAGGACCGACAGAAGGGTGTGCACCATGACCGGATCAGCTAGTTGGTATTGTATCTGATCCACTAGCTACGCTATCCTTTGCCGAAAACATTGGAAGAGCTGCCCATCAATAGTACTTTGCGATAATCTTAGCAGATTCGGGTGATGTCTAGAAAATGGCCCCTAGGCACCACGGATACCCCTGTAAGGCCCATTCACGACAGATTTTACCCCTCTAAATGAGCATCTCTGCTTCGCCCCTGCATGAAAATATGCATAGCTATAGTTAGGCAACCGATGCACAATCCCTGTAGTCGCCACCGTGGCAGCGGCAGCGTCGGTAGAGCGAACGAGAGTAGTTGGTTCGATCGTATAACTCTTCTAGACATATAGTTCTGTTCTTGACATTCTGCATTCTTTTCAGCTGTCTTTGTCTTGCCCCCAAGCAGCCACATCCGTGGTAGTCACTCTTTGCCGTACTGACTTCAATAGTTTAACCATGTCACTCTTTTCAAGCAAGTTTTTCTATCTTCTTTTTGTATTTCTAGCCTTTTGTTTGCCTGGGAATGCATCACAGGCCCATCATCTCAAACACACACACCACTTCCGTCGTCAAAATCTAGCGGAACGCTCAGCACGAGACTCTTCATCTCCTCAGTCCAGTGACTCCATCATTCCGCCTGGTGTCTCATATCGCGAGCCTCGAGCCCTGTTCGCGCGGCAGCAGGCAGGTGGCGGCTCAGCTACCGCTGCATCTGGCGACTACACATGTGGCCCTGGCAAACCCTGCGGCAATGGAGCATGCTGGTAACTCGACTTTCTTTGCTCGCAGCTTGAATATATGCTTATGTTGTTCAGTGGCGAATCTGGGTGGTGTGGATATGGCCCCAAGTTCTGTGGAACTGTAAGTTGATCTCTAGACATTAGCCAGGTTGCATTACTTACCAAGTCGCAGGGATGCCAGTCGAACTGCGATGCCAAAGCAGAATGCGGTCAATATGCGAAGACTGCCGGACAGGGCTGCCCACTAAATGTCTGCTGCTCGTGAGTAATTTTTCGTGTCCTTTTTTTCGCCGCTCTATGTGGTTTTCCGGCCGGTTAACTGCATCTCCAAACTCTTGCTACTCCACGGTCATGCTGCTGATTCTAACAAATTCTCAGACAACACGGTTTCTGCGGAACAACCGCTGATTTCTGTGGCGATGGTTGCCAAAGCAACTGCAAGCAACCCAAGCCAAATGCCGGAACCAGCAATTCTCAGCAAATCGTCATCGGCTATTACGAAGGCTGGAACTTGAAGAAGAAATGCGGAACCATGACACCAGAGGAGATACCGGTACATTCGCTCACACATTTGATCTTCTCTTTTGGCTTCATTGCACCAGGAACGTTCAAGATCGAGCCCATGAGCGATTTCGAGCCCTCGATGTTTGGAAGAGTCACCGATCTTAAAGAAAAGAAGCCTTCTCTCAAAGTTCTCATCGCATTAGGAGTAAGTCAAGTTACATTTCTTGAGGTTCTGGCTGCTAACACGTTCAGGGTTGGACACATAATGATCCAGGAAAGTATCAGAAAGTCTTCTCTGACATGGCCTCAACCGCTGCAAACAGGAAGGTCTTTATCGCCAACTTAATGGGCTTCATGGCAGAGTACGGGTTTGACGGTGTCGATCTCGATTGGGAATATCCCGGTGCAGAAGATCGGGGCGGTATACCCGAAGATGGCACAAATCTCACTCAGCTGATGAAGGAGATGAAAGAAGCAATGGGCAAGCGCTACATATTAACATTCACTGCTCCGACCTCTTACTGGTACCTGCGCCATTTCGACATCAAGAAGAGCGCTGAGGTGGCTGATTGGGTGAACCTCATGTCCTACGACCTCCATGGGTAAGCATTGCCCTTCCTTGACTGCACAACAATCACTAACCCCGAAAAGCGTTTGGGATCGAGACAATCCCATTGGCAACAAGATCCTTGGCCATACCAATCTGACAGAGATTGATCTTGCACTCGACCTCTTCTGGAGGAACGACGTCTCCCCAAGCAAGATTGTCCTTGGAACCGGTTTCTATGGAAGAAGTTTCCGTCTAGAGAGCGGATCGTGTTGGGAACCAGGTTGCGCCTTTAGCGGACCTGGTGAGAAAGGCGAGTGCACCGACACAGAAGGCTTTCTCTCATACAAGGAAGTCAAAGACATCATCGCCGCGACTAAAGCCAAGCCCAAGCTAGACAAGGTCGCAGGTATACAGTACTTGACCTATGGCCAAAACAGCTGGATATCCTACGACGACCCAAAAACCATTGAGATGAAGATCGATTTCGCCAATAAGAGAGGCCTTAAGGGACTCATGACATGGGCCATTGACATCGACGATGAAAAGGGCGACCTGATTCGAGCCCTGACTGGAAAAGAGCTTGAAGATGACACAGATCTTCTCCAGTTCATGACGGACGACGGGGCCTCAATCGCGCACGGAACGGCAGATGGCACACAGTGCTACGTCTCTGATTGTGGTACTGACCAGAAGAACGCGACTTGCAAGTCCGGCTACACCATGGTTGGCCGCGCGAACACGGATAGCAATGGAAAGAATCGGTGTAACACGAAGAATTCCAAACAAGCACGAAACATTTGCTGTCCTTCCTTCTCAGGCCCACAGGAAAATGATTGCAATGGCACGACGAACGATCGTCAGCGGCAAAGTCTGATTGCTCTGCCAAATGCGACGTTGGCGAGATCAACGTCATCAACGACAGCTTTGGTTGGGTGGGAGATTTGCTCGGCGGCCATTACGGTGATCAGTGTACGCGTGGATGGAAGAGCTTCTGCTGCAAAGCTGGAAACATGAAACGTTACTTGGACATTTGTACCTGGACCGAATGCGACAAGCCCTGCCCATCGGACAAGCCACACCAACTTACCACCGACACAGGCGGCCCAAAGGAGAATGCCAGGTGTGGCTGGAAAGGCTCCGGCGATCCTTTCAGCGGTGAAGGAGCTGGATTCCGAAGATTATGTTGTCCCAAGAAGAATTCTTTTGGCAACTGCAATTGGGAATCTGGCAAGGTTTGTTCCAGCACCTGCGTTCTTGGAAAAATCACTCTCGACCTCGATCCTCGCGGACCAGATCCACGATCCAGCTCTTGCCACAATGGACGTCAACAGGCATTTTGTTGCGAGCCGCCTGGTGGATATGCCAGGCCATTTGCACCATTCAATCTCGAGAATCTCTTCCCGGAAGCTCAGCTGCCACCTCCCGATGCAATTCCCACCTACGATCTAGTGAGCTTTGGAGGCTTGTCGGGGCTTGGCGAATCGGACCCTGACAAGAGCGGCGTTGCCTTCTTTCTCATTGCTGGTGACAGTTCGGCCGTGTCCTCGATGACGAAGAGGGACGTACCCGGCCTTGAGTTCCTCGATTGCCCCAACCATGTGCTCGAGAGGCCTGATCATGAGTTGCAAACGGCCCGCATCATCTGTATGCAAGCGAACGTCACAGACTGCTTCAAAGTACGGGAAAAGGGGGTGGAAGGAACCATTGTCCAGATGCCGGACGAATGCGGTGGTCCCTCGTGGTCTCGAGCAGTGTCGCTTGAACTATCCACAGATCAAACAATTCCAGATGACATCAGGAAGCGCAACCCTACATCTGCAGTTTACGACTTCAGGTTCGACTACAACATTGGCCTTGTCCGACGAGACACGGGAAGAGTCAGCATCCGCATGGATTACTCCAACGTCCCGGGCTACTGGTACGCTGTTGTCGATACGCCTGGCAACAAGAAAAAGCGCGATCTCAAGTCGCTCGTCGACAGGTTCTATGACAATGGCAAAACAGACCAGTGGTATGCCAAGTTCAACGGCCTTTCCTTTTATGACAACAAAGGCTTGAAGATCTCGCAAAAGCTCGATAACCTCGTTTATCACAATGGTCAAACCTGTAGTTATCAGGAGGTTCCATCAGATGGCGGCAAGCTTGGAGAGTCTGTTAGTGTAGCAATCCAGGGCAGTACAGATGTAGTGCTGCACTATGGATTCTCTATGATTGCGACATGGGAGCCAAACCAAGAAGTCAAAATTCATCAAGCAGCTGGTTTCGTCCGCCCTGTAGGCAAAACAGATGTAACTTTCAAGATGGGCGGCGCGGGTATCATGGATACCGCCAAGAGCCTCAAGGGCGCGACCATGACCAAAACGTTTGGCCAGAAGGGTATGGCTGGTCACAACATCTACAAGGGCTGGGCGTTTTTCACCGCATACAAAGAAACTGGCATAACGCTGCGCAGTGGCAACGGCAAGGCTGGCGCAGTCCCATTCAGTGGATACATGGAAGCGCGTGTCAAATCGGACTGGGGTCGCTACAACGTTCACTTCCCAGATGGCGCTACTGTATCACCGCACGTCGGGTCCGGTGAAGGTGGAAGAGACGAAGACGAAGTTAGCAAAAGCGACCAAAACAAGCTCATTCCCGTCGAAAAGACGCCATCTGGATTCGTCGAAGTAGGTTCGACGGTACGTCTTGGCCTCAAAGTAGGCATGTCATTCTCAAAGCCGTGGCAGTATGCCGTCGGCGGTGAGCTTCCCGACATGTCTGTTTCGCAGTATGAATACGCACGTTGGACAATTGAGAACAACGACAACGACGCTTGTTTGAGTACTAGCTTGGGATCGACCATGCAGAGCGAACTGGGCGACGGAAAGTACGTCGGCTGGAATATGGACAACCCCACCAAAGTCTACGTGCAAGAGTACAGCGCCTCTGGCAACAAGGAGTGCTTCAACAAAGATGGTACGAAAAAGACGAAGCGTACAATGTTCTCTTCATCTCCAAAAGACTTTGTCCAGACAGATGATAAGAACGACACCAGTCTTGTCGCGCGACAAGAGCTGCCAGATGAAGGCTTTGATTTTGGTGCGATTCCTCTCCCTGGAGCTAATTTGCTGGATAAAGGCTGGAACAGCTTGAACCCAATTCTGGCCTGCGATGGCTGCAGTGGCTGCACAGTTGAGTCTTCCATCAAAACACCCTGCTGTGGTTGCACATGTCTTCCCTGCAAATACGGCTTCTACCCCGACTACCGTCCCGACGGCGAACTGGAGAAACCAGGTTTCTTCGATATTGGTCCTTGGAAGCGCGATGTATCCGCATTAGACGCTATCATCAAGATCAGTGTCACAGCCGACCTGGAAGACGCCGACCTCGAAGAGAGAGGACTGGGTCCACGAGCAGACGCCACGAAACCAGGAACCAGCTACAAACCCATCCGATTCTGTGGCTCGGTCAAAGCCAAGTTCGGATACCCAGCGTACCCCGATTTTCTCGAATACCCAGATTCCAAAGTACGATTCGACATACACCCGTACTCGGCGCCAGTCATGAAATATTACCGCAACACCTCGGCCAGCTGCACTAGCTGGGCTGTTGGTAAACTGCCCACAGCGGGTGAACAGTGGGACCAAACGACCAACAAATGGGTACCGAACTTCTACCAAAGTAAGTTTTGAATCCCTGCTACTACTAGACATCTACACTATATACATGAACACACACTAACCCTTTTCCCACCTCCAACAGCCGAACACCCCTTCGAAGCACAAACCATCTCCCGCTTCTTCGGCGGCATAGACGCCGACACAAACGACGCCCTTGATTGCGCCTGGATAGACACAAACATCGTAAACGACAACAACGCCTTCCCCGGCGCCTTCGGCACCGTCATCTCCATGATGAGCAGAGAACTCGGCGGCTCCGGCGGCCGCGGCGGCGCCGCCTGGGACCGCAGAAACCGCCTCTCTGCCTTTCTTTCAAACTCGAATCGACTAAAAGGTGTCCTAGCAGGCGCAAAGACACCTGGCATCGGCGACTTCGCGACGCTACTGGCGGGCGATGAACAACTTACTTTCTTGCGCGAGTTCGGGTACATCTTCTCGTATTGGAATCATCCCGATATATGGGGCTCGTGGTGCGATAGTTATAACGGTATTCGCGATATCCTGGTTCGCTTCGATGCTGCGTATGGAGGCGCGAATCCCACGCCCGCCAATCTGGCCACCAAGTGGGCGACGTTTAATCGGAAGGAGCTCAATTTGATTGCCAGGAACGGTAATGCGTATGTTGAGCTGCTTTATAGTCAGAGGAAAAGTGTGCCTGGTGTTTGGAAGTACTGGTGGGATGCGAAGTGGTACCTGACGCTGTGGGCGCCACTGGTGAACCAGAAGTCGTATATCAAGTTCACCAACACGTGTAGGAACTTGCCGACATAGAAATTTTGTAGAGATACCCCCAATTATATGATAGCTGTTATTTTTATTAATGTAATGTAGTCTACTAACTGCTTAGATATGATCTATCTGTACATCTTCATGCCCATCTGCAAATGTTTCATACAGAGTTAATAAACCTAACAAAACAGGTTTCTAAGAATGTATGTAAAAGGTGGTGGTGGCGAGACAACTACAAGCACTATGAACTGCCACAGTCGTTTCCGTTAAATGCTATTGCCGGGTCTGCCTTTCTTTCTGTAGAGGTGGTGCTACTTCAGCGTGTCGGCCAATTCACGATACATCCTCTTCAACTCCCTAACATCGCCCTCAAGCTCTTCTACCTTCTCCATCTTCTCGCCTAGTATCTCTAGTGCTATCCTCTCTCTATCTTCTATTTTAGACAGCCTCTTTTCTAGATCTATCACCTTCCCCTCTTGTTTTCTCGCCTTATTATATAACTTTGCATATAAGTTTAATAACTTTATTATACGCCTTATTACACTAAGCTATTAAATGACAACTTCTTCTTTATACGGTGTTTTTTCTAATTTGAGACGACGTATAGTAGCGCTTATACGTTCTATAAGTTAGATTAGGCTGGCAAATGGGTAGGGTTGGGTTGGGTTGGGTTGCTAAGAAGTTGAGTCTCTATTTTTACATTTTCCAACTACTTAGATATTTTAGATATTGATATTGTAACGGAACAGCCCTTTACCGCAACTAGTCGTCTAAGCATACTGAGTCGAGTCGGAACCATGGTCCAATACCAAGAACGGGAGACTAGTCCAGACCCTACCTGGATTAGTACCGCACCTAATCCGGACCTGTACTAGACTAACCTGTAGCTTGAGAGATAAAACGAGACTAAGAGACATAGTCGTACTGTAGATTCTGATATCCTTGTTACGACCCCACTTTAGGAAGAGGATGACATTCCGCTGCTATAATGGTTAAAGCAGTAAAATATGTAAAGGCGAAACTACAGCAAGAAACAACAACACTCGTTTAGAATTAGCGCATCACGTAATATGCACGATGCTTGGTAATTAGTGTCTTAGTTACTGATGAAACACGTTAACTAGTTAGCTACCTCTACCTTTGGTCTATGCGACCTAACCTAACCTCTACTCTAACTCTGGGTAGAGTGTACCTATTTGTTAGCGTAAATTTAGGTGTCACCCCGAGCACCCAGATTCTGCTTACCATTAGTGCAAGAGCCTCCTCGTGGCGAGCTTGCGACTGAAGCGTGAAGGCGAGATTATTCATGCTAATCAGCGTGTAAGGATGCTCATCGCTAAGTACTCTCTTCCTCGCTTCCATCACTTGCACTTGCAGCTCTTTGGCCTTGCCCCATAGCCCTTGGCTCGAGTACGTTGACGCTAGGTTGTTCATGCTAAAAAGCGTGTTAGGATGCTCGTCGCCAAGCACTCTCTTCCTCGCCTTCATCACTTCCACGTCCAGCTTTTCAGCTGCCTTGTATTGACCATTACTATACAGAGCCATGGCACACTTCCGTGCAAGATCTAATCTCCCTTTATCGTCGTTTCTCTAGGAATTTAACAGAACATACCGTACGTGCGGAAGCAGTCGCCTCCACTTACTTCTATTGTTGTAATCATTATTCGGAAACACCCAGAGTAGCTATATAATCGTACGTTAAGTCCATTTTTAGAGTCTCCCATCTGCCTACAGCCTCTTCTGTAATGCATAGTAGATAAGTCGATAGACATCAAATGCTGACTTAGTAGGTCGCCTAGTAATAAGCGCATATTTTTCAAGTACCTCGACGGCGTCTTAGCGGTTTCGCGGCGATATTACTTCTAGGAAATTCAGTAGGATGTCCTTTTAATCAACGCATGCAGCTAGAAAGAGATAGTCTACAGCAACCGCATAGCTATAGTAGACTTAGCTTATAGAGAGAGACAATGTAGCAGCTATAGTGTTTCTTAGTCCAGATCCCTGCTGCTCGCCTTCAGATGAGCCATCGCTGTACTTAAGGGCTGCTTCTTTGTGCTAGTCTAGTTGTGCTTAATACTACTACACTATCATCCTACTAGCGTTCACGCACGCTACCGCTTACACAACTACTAAAGGCAGAAACAATAGCTCTATTAGTAAGTGCATAGCGTTTTGCTATTCAGCGTCTGAAAGCGGCATCGTTAAGCAGTTTTGCAGCATCCTTAGCGCCGTGTCTAGCTCTAGCTCAAACAGCGCAGTAACGTTCTATAGAGCAAGAATTTTAGCTATATTACCCTCTGCTGTTATAAAGATGGCAGAGCACAGCTTAGAATATAGCAGAAATTCGGCCAGGTCTGTAGCTCAGGCCGTGGACGAGCTACTAGCCCGTAAGGTGGTACTCTCTACGTTGTCGAGAACTAGTAAGCAGTGTCGCATACTTACCTCCGCAACACAGCTTTTAACGATCTGCTTTACATCTACTTAGTTATCGTCGCAGCTAAAAACACGGAGCTTCTACGCACTACTTACATACGATCGATAGAGGCTACCCATATCGCTTACGTCGATCCAGAAAACCAAACAGTTCTTATTGTTCAGCCTTGCTCTATATACTACCTTAAGCGCAAGCTGTAATCTGCCTATCCCACCTAGCCCGAATATTGCTAGCGTGGTAGCCGTCTGATTATTACTAAAGAGCTTTACTTCAAGCTCAGTAAGCTGTGCTTCGCGACCTACAAAAGACTCGTTTTGTGTGAATAGAATAATCGAAGGCGCGTTACCGGCCGCCTCTAGCTCAGTCTATAGTCTCCTTCGTGCGCTCTTCTTTCCTTCTCTATACGTCGCAGGTATAGAAACACTAAGAAGTCTAAGTAGACAGTACACGGCGTCCTCTTCTTCGGTTGTTGTACGGTCTCTAAACCACCACATCCGTTCAGATATGCTAAACTGCTCTAAAGAACAATTGCACAGTACCTTAAGCGGGATACCAGTGATATCATGTAGTACTAGACCAAGTGACGCTTTATCGCCTATACGCCGCCCTTCGTCCGAGAAGAATTCGACCGTCACTAGCGCAATCAGCTCTTAGAGAATCCATCCTCAAGTAAACCGTTTGCTCTTTCGGAACGACGCCTCCTAGTCGCTGCAAGCGGCCGTCTCCATCACAGCTAACAGCGACACGTCTAATAAGAAGACGTAGCATCGGGCCGCGTTCTAATACCACTAGAACATTGAGTTGATCGAAGACGAGAGCTCGTCCTTGTCTCATTTGTTAATACAGTAATTGTCAATCCAGAAGTACTCTAGCCCGTCCTTAACCGCCTATTCGGCACAGAACCGCAGCTTTCGATAGCCTTCTTCTCTTTCTTTATAGTTTCTATTCAATGCGTCTTTAATAAGAACCTCGGAGCCGCTCCATTAGTGCGACAGGATAGCGTAACTCAGGATTGGCTTGCCGCGAAAGTCTATTAAGATCAGTTTACTCAGCGTGTCAGAATAGAGAGGCGCGTTAAAATAGAGAAGACGTATGGCGCTCGTAGCCTGGGATTTGACACTAGGTAGCTAGAGTCACGGGCGTCTTTTATAGAAGTAAGATTGTAATAACATAGTTGCGACAGAGTAGAGAAGGCAACCTGGCGAGGTAGTGTATACAATCAGGCTGGGGGTGCTGGTGGCTGCGTTAAGCGTCCAACGTCCTGCGCTACCTTGTCTCAGATTATTTTCGCTGCGGTAGTAACATTATTCGCGTTATACAACTCATCTCAGAGAAGCGCATATATAAGCGAGGTGCCAGTAGATGCAGTACATCTAATTACAGAGGTTGTTGTGGCCTCGCGCATGGCTGTATGACGGAGGCGAGCACGACTGTCGGAGCAGGAGGCGGTTGCCTGCACGACCGGAAATAATAGTTATCTGCGGCTAGCAGACATTTCAGCACGCTACTACAGTCAAATGTCGCTTAGAACACACGCCCGATCCCACGCGTTCTAACAACCTTGCCGACCACGCGGAGTGAGTGAGTGAGTTGTATTTAACGTCTATATATAAAGCCTCCCTTGGGGCATGTAGACGGGCTATGCCTATGGCTTGCCGTACTATGCCTAGGATGCCTATTCTTATTTACATGATTGTAGTGGTCTAGTAGTGGTCGTTCCGCCTGTTGATCGCCACTGAAATGATTGTGCAGTAGGTGTGTATCCGCCTTTAGTTGTCGTAGCTGATGCTTACTAAGGAGTGTGTAGTATAGAGGACATAGGAAAGAGAAGAGAAGGAGAGAGAAGAGAGAGAAGAGAAAGAGAGAAGAGAAAGAAAGAAAATAGGAAGACAGGAAAAGTCTTACAAGTGTAGGCTCTAGTGAGGCCTATATATTGTGTTATAGAAACCTGTGATTTCTAGGAAGGCGGCAAAGTCCTCTGGCTCTTCCCAGAGCGTCTGGAGGTACTTGATTGCTTCGCTAGGTGTCCTAGGCGGTGCTGGTGGCCGTCTTGGCCAGCGCTGGAAGACGTTCGCTGTTGTGGTTTTCCGGCATAGTGCGATGTGCAAGGGGGTCTTTGGGCGCCCGCAGGAGCACTTCAGAGTCGCGTTGTCATGGTGGAACTTCCGGGTGGTACCATGCAAAGTCTCCGTGCTAGTTCGGATTGCCAGCAGTCTCGCTAGGGTTGGCGTTGTTAGCTCTAGCTCCTGGG
>NW_006911905.1:1382234-1388612 GCF_000338995.1 Bipolaris sorokiniana ND90Pr | reverse complement strand
ACCACACGTTGCTGTAGTTCTTGTGCGACCAGGCGCTCCGCTATGCTAGTGAAGTTCTCTAGGCAATGATCAATCGCGTTCGCGATAGCTGTGATGATGCTGTGTCTAGTTTTGGCGGCCTCTTGGGCTGCCGTGATCTTCTCCGTAACCGCGCCCGTCACCAGTTGTCTCTTGTTAGCACTACCACCGAACGATATAGGTATAGGCGCTGCTTCGGCTTGCCTGTGTCTTTTTGTAGTGCGTAGGTTAGCTAGGCTAGGGGTATTTGGGTCCTCAGGGCGCGTGTGTGTCACTTCTGGAGGTCGAAGTGTCTGCCCTGGGGTACCTGGCACCGCCATCTCTCTGTCAGAGGGAGGGCTGGGCCCGATATGAGTTGTGAGTTGCCTTATTAGGCGCTTTAGGAGTGATTTCTAACAAAAATTTAATTGTTTTGAAGGGTACCATAAAATCACAAAGTTGGTGTTCGGTGTCGTGCGCGCGTGCCGACCACGCGGAGAAACTGCCGGGATGCATACTACTTATCTCAAGTCGACTCATCAAATATGCAGTCTTGATCTTTGCCATCTTGGCTTTCTTTCTGATCCACCAAGCTGTAGAGAAGTTTATACAGTTACGAACGAACAAGGGTGTATTAGAGGAGAGTCGATAAACGGCACTAACAGAACGAGCGACAGCATAGTTAATAACACGCTTTTCAGCGTTGGAGGGTAATACACTGAAAGAGCAAGAGCTGTAGGATAGATACGCATTGCGTTTGTCTATTTCTAAGTACGTTACACGCAACCCGAGCATCCGGAAGAAAAGATGTCCCGTCACACCGTGCGTCCCGGCACGGAGAGACTGACGTTAGCTACAAAGTGTTGTAGTAGTTGATGGATCTGAACTAACTGACAAAAGCTTTAGGAGCAGTGCATGCTTGTCAAGAGCCACCAATTAATCAGTGTTTAAAACAACTGCTTCACTCTAATTCTAATCATAGGGTAATGTGCTATACACATTGCTGCGTACGTCTAAACCTTAAGAATAGCAAATAGTTAGTCTACCAATGGTGCAGCGCCTTTCTGTTTCATGCCCCTCCATTTCATGCTCCCTTCGTAATTTTCTTTGTCATCCCTCGAAACGGGCAGAGACGTCGCCCTCTGACTTTGTTTTGACGCAACAAGGACATTCCCGCGTCCACAAAACGCTTGGTTGCTTATAGTATCGCCAAGCTTGTTCAAACGATTCTCAGTTGCAAGTACCACCTCATCAGCACAAGCTTTAAAATCGTCAAGGCTTTCCACTAGACGCTGATTGAACTTTGCTTCCATTTCGTTAAGTTCGTCGTTGCAACGGACTATATGGTCCTCGTTACTAGCTTCCCAGTCACTCTTTAAATCACCGCTAAACTCCTCTAAATCAATGCTGACAGAATTGTAATATTCATCGAGGGTTTCATGCAAAGTTTCGTCGAAAGCTTCGTGGACAGCTGTAGTAACAGCTCTCTTGATCATTGTGCTAAGCGTAAGATTATGGGTGGGAGTCGCATCGTGGTTTGTGAGCGCGTTTGGGATTCGACTGCAAGGTGGTGCTGGCGACAAACATCGCGAGGGAGAGTGGCCAGCAGGCGTTTTCCGAAAAAGATCCGCTACCACCCGTGGGAGCTCCTGCTTGACCACTTGTGTCAGCTCCGTCTTCAACACGTGTGAGAGCATATTCTCGACAGCGGAAGTGACAGCTTCTTGGAAAAGGTCCGCTGGAACGGTGGCAGTAGACGAAGCCGTTGACTCAGCCCGAAGCGGTGGCGCAGGAGTAGCGTGTTCTGTTTCTGAAGACGAGCATGAATATTTTCGGGCGCGCTTCGAATCCTGAGCATCAGGCGTTGGGCTAAAATCAGCTAGGTGATACACGTTAGTCACATCTCAATATAGCATTTAAATAGAATACGTACGCCTCGAGTGTTTACCCAGCACATGCGCGTACGGAGGGGGGTTATCGTGTACCACATCTTCGAGGGGAGGTGCTTCAGCTCTCACATCCTCAATTGAGAGTATAGTCCCAGACACCGGATCTTCGCTGGGAATACAGGCTCTAGGCTCGGCAGCCGGGATAAAGTTGAGAATTTGCCAGTCTGCCTTTTGGTAAAGATTGGTAAATTGTGGGATAAGCGGAACCCCAACGAACTCCCGAGAGCCTCGGACAATCTCCTGAAACTCTGCGGTGTTCTCCCCTAGCCAACGAGTGTCGAAACAGATGCATACTTCTGTCGCTCGTGCCAGCGTTAGGAGTCTATGAAAGCTAATATCAAGCTTCGAATATTCTTTTGGGTACCATACTGAACACGATTGTTTGAGCGTCAGCGACAATATTCGAACCTCAGGGCTCCCTTGCCGTAGTGTCCCGAATAAAGGTTCAGCTGGAACCTTGATGTCACGATCCTCGAGCGACATGCTGCCAGGCATAAGATTGTCGCCTTCATAGCGAAGAGTGATAAGTTGCTGCTCGCCATCAACGCGTATGGAATGTTCAAGAGATACAGCGAACTGCGCATCGGAGTTTATAATTTTTAGTGTGCATAACCATGGCGTGGATGCATCGCGTGCAGGATACGCGAAGGCGGGAACGCCTTTCTTGCGAAGAAAATTTTTCACCATTATGCATTAGTTATTGCTACAAGATAGATCTACTTACACAGTATGCCCCTTTGCAACAAAGCAGGCGAGATGCAGTGGCAAAGGAAACCCTCCCACCCAGGCTTTCGCGTTGATGACAAAGAGCAGCCCTAACTCTGTCGTAGCAGCAGTCGCCAAACCGTAGACCGCTAAACCCCCTTGTTCACACAGCCTGTGACTTGCTGGAGTATCACCCCTAAGACGCGCGAATTGGAAACGCAAAGATTGCGAAGCCAGCTCGGTGTGTCAAAGGCCCTGCGGTCAGGTTGGCGTACTGAGGCAAGACGCCATGCGGGCGAAAAGGACGGTTTAGTGCCCGACGGTGGACGGTTTCCTTTCGCGTAGGAGGAGGCGGAAGTTGAAAGACAGAAAACGCAACGAATGTCGAGGCCGAGGTCGTGGAGATGGAACTGGAGGAGACGGAGGTGGAAATGGGATGAAGATGACGGAGGAATGGAGGAAGCTGGTGTTCGGCGCTGGGTGGCGACGCCGGCCCAGGCGCTGCGCTACGCCTCAACATGCGCTAACCAATCCATCACGCCTGTAAGCAGGGAGATGAAACAGCCACTCCACTGCTACCTCATGCATCATGTGATTGGATCTGATTTGCTAGGGAAGAATGCAAAGCGCTGCCCCCCCTACACACATACCCTTATCCTCAATCACGACAGTTATTCCAAGGAGACCAAACCTTTGTTCCATTTTGGTGGCCCACGCTTTTGGTCAGCAGGGGGCTTATCCCTAAGGTTTGGAACAGACCCTTAACTATCCTCAATCTTACCCTAGGTATTAGGTTCCTAGCTAAATTAGGAAACCCCTAGGTATACTAGAAGGAAAACAGTACTGATGGTATAGAGTTAAGTCTAACTACAAGGTAGTGATTTCTCGCTCTCTAATACACTTCTCTTCTAAGACCTATCCTGACTAGTGTCTAACTAGAGGAAAAATAGAGAAGAGAGGACACCTGTAACGGCGCAGGCAAGACTACTCGGATCAGTATCGGCAGTAGTGTCACTCAGAGGCATATAGGAGTGCGTGGGACATCAAACGAGCCTTGATTCGAATAGACACCTATAGGCCTTGTACGAAAGGATATCAAAAATCTATCGCGCTACTATGGAGAACGGGTGGGGTTTTATATCAGCAGATCTGCCCTAGGCTAGTTCGTGCCCATGTTCGGATCCCTTTCGGATGTTAGTTCGGTAGGTACTCGAGCCGTTACAACACCAACTTATGTCTAAAGAATAAGTTTGAAGTCAGGCTGCTCTTAACCGTGGTCCTAGCAGCTGTTAGCTTATTGATGCCCTCCCACGGACATAGGATTGGTGTGGACATGCTGCCACACCCGCCTTAAAGATCATAGGTGTAATGGGCTGCGCCCGTGGAGTGAAAGCACGTGATTGTATCACGTGCCTACATCACGTGCCTATATCACACCGCTTAGTTAGAACTTACTCGTACGAAGAGTAGAGAAGCAAGGTATAAAGAGAGAGGTGTCACACGACAACTTAACTCTTCTTATCTTTCTTCTTCTGTACTATAGGTTAATGCAAACTCGTTCGAAGGCCTCTTCGCCCATAACAATAGGCAGATCGAACGTTGTAGAGAATATATGTATATCGCTTTTCTCAGTCCTTGTATCTTTTTTTTAGAGAGCACTGTAAGTCGCGACTAATGAGAAGACGCTGCCTACAGCGGAGTTGGTGGTGAGATGGTGAGGTAGATAGCTTTGGGACACAACGGTTGCCCGCTTGGAAGCAGCCGCGCGCCTCCTTTCGTGCAGTAGTAGCAGCAGTAGCACTATATATTACGGTGCATTAACTTTCTTTTATTATCTCTACAGAGCCCATATATTTACTAACTATATAACGAATACTTCCACATACACAATTTACGTGTTTAGGAGGTCACGTGAGGAGCGTCTAGCCAGTGAGATAAGCAGGAGTCTTGGGCCACTCCAGGCAACCGTGGTTCAGCTTGCGCTTGTCCATCACCTCCACTCCGGTGTGCTTCAATATTAACTACACCAGCCTTGAGCCTCTGTTTCTTGCATTCGCCATGAAGGGCTTGAGGCGCAGCCCACTTATTAGAGTAGTGCTTTCGAAGTTGGAGGAACCTCAAGCGGCCAACCTGAATCTCGGCACAATCTGTGGAGATCTACGATACATTCTATATCGTTTCACTAATTTACTCTTTGTCTTTGCGATTATTAGCTTTACCATGAACTGTACCTATTAACAGCCTTCTTTAATATTTTCCGTGAACATGTTAGCCATCTTTCCCTCCTCCGTCTTGACGGGTGTGGGGCTGAAGAGTATGAAAAAATAATATAGTGGAGCGATACACGATCTACTGTATATAACTTTTGAGTAGGTAGGCCTTAGTTAGATAGCAATTGCTCGTGATAAAAGATTCCGATAACGCTCCAGGAATCCCGTTAACCTCATCACCTTAATTATCCTGCTCAAGAAGCGTTAAATCCAACTGCTGCAGACCTCACTAATTGGAGGTATTTTCTTGAACATGCATTCGATGCTTGGCCTTAGTTTGCTAGCTGGAGTAATAAGAGAGAGAGAAAGTAGATGTAACGAAACGGTCGCGCAAATTTACGGGTGTAATGGGTGGGCTCTTTGAGCCGAACATACAACTACTTACGCTAACCATTTTGCTGAAAAGGCAATTACAAGACTTCAAGTTTGTCTTGAAGTCAAGGTAGTTGCGTAGATATACTTGATTTGCTTGGCCTAGCCAAGCCACACACACACGGGCATAGCCCCTTACAACGGGTCTCTACTCACTCTTACTATCACTAGTCTTATCCTACCAACAGTAAGCTAATTACTCGCCAAACCTATACTAGGAGGTATTCTATACTAGTCACGTTCTATATCCGTTGTTTTTATCGTCATCTACTTTAGTCTCCTCTTGTTTGAGCTATAGTAGGAAAATGTCTATAAACTACTCTATTCGTGATCCTAATTATGGTAATCATTAAATAGAGCATATGTGTTAGCGAGATAATACTGAGTTTTAATAGCTTTAACTTTACTGCCTTGCTATTGTCTACTATCTACATTGCGTTTCTAACTAACAATAGAAAGTATAATTAGTAAGCAATAAATTGAATAGCGAACTAAGATTTACTAATAGCGCAATAGGCTCGAAGGCGGAGCTTTATTAGCTATTTTTATTATTATCTCTGTTAACTACAGTATACTATATGGAGTAGTAACTGTAACGGTTCGAGTACACACTGAACTAACATCCGAAAGGGATCCGAACATGGGCACGCACTAGCCGAGGGCAGATCTGCTGATATAAAACCCCACCTTCTCCATACCGTAGCTCGATAGATTTTTGATATCCTTTCGTACAAGGCCTATAGGTGTCTATTCGAATTAAGGCTCGTTTGATGTCCCACGCACTCCCATATGCCTCTGAGTGACACTACCGCCGATACTGATCCGAGTAGTCTTGCCTGCGCCGTTACATTATATCAAAAATCTCACCACCGCCGGTGACGGCATTCAAACAATATCGCAGCTGTCTGTTCAGACTACATCCAAAACCAAGTGTTTCCGGAGTTGATCCGGAACCTTACACCGTTACATCTAACATTCACATAGACAGGATCCCATTGATCTCCTGTTGACCGAAGCCTTTGGGTTTGGAATTTCTGTACTCACGCGAGTCGGATTAACTTCGGAAAAGCCGCGTAGAGTGCGCC